>NW_024470814.1:806864-1054364 GCF_017639515.1 Carcharodon carcharias | reverse complement strand
CTCTCCTCCTCCCCCTCTCCTCTCCTCCTCCCCCTCTCCTCTCCTCCTCCCCCTCTCCTCTCCTCCTCCCCCTCTCCTCTCCTCCTCCCCCTCTCCTCTCCTCCTCCCCCTCTCCTCTCCTCCTCCCCCTCTCCTCTCCTCCTCCCCCTCTCCTCTCCTCCTCCCCCTCTCCTCTCCTCCTCCCCCTCTCCTCTCCTCCTCCCCCTCTCCTCTCCTCCTCCCCCTCTCCTCTCCTCCTCCCCCTCTCCTCTCCTCCTCCCCCTCTCCTCTCCTCCTCCCCCTCTCCTCTCCTCCTCCCCCTCTCCTCTCCTCCTCCCCCTCTCCTCTCCTCCTCCCCCTCTCCTCTCCTCCTCCCCCTCTCCTCTCCTCCTCCCCCTCTCCTCTCCTCCTCCCCCTCTCCTCTCCTCCTCCCCCTCTCCTCTCCTCCTCCTCCCTCTTCTCTCCTCCTCCTCCCTCTTCTCTCCTCCTCCTCATCCCCCTCTTCTCTCCTCCTCCATCCCCTCCTTCTCTCCTCCTCTATCCCCTCCTCCTCCATCCCACCTCTCCCATCTCCAGCCCCATCCCTCCTCCCCTCCCCTTACCCCTCTCCCTCCCCCTCTCCTGCCACCTCCTCCCCTTCCCCCCTTCCCCTCTCCTCCCCTTGCTCCCTCCTCCCCTCCCCCACTCCCCCCTCCCCCTCCCCCTTTTCTCTCCTCCTCCCCCTCTCTCCCCCTCCCCCCTCTTCTCTCGCAGCCCCTCCCCTCCCCTCGTCTCTCCCCCTCCCCTTCCCTTCTTCTCTCCCCCTCCTCTCCCCTCTTCTCTCCCCCTCCCCTCTTCTCTCCCCTCCCCCTCTCCTCTTCTCTCCCCCTCCCTTCTTCTTCACTCCTCCTCCTCCCCTCTTCTTCACTCCTCCTCCCCCTCTTCTCTCCAACCCCCTCTTCTCTCCTCCCCCCACTTCTTCCCTCCTCCTCCCCCTCTTCTCTCCTCCTCCCCCCTGCTTCCCTCCTCCTCCCCCCTGCTTCCCTCCTCCTCCCCCCCCTTCTTCCCTCCTCCTCCCCCCCCCTTCTTCCCTCCTCCTCCTCCCCCACTTCTTCCCTCCTCACCCCCCCCCCCCTTCCAGCTCGACTGCTCCAGCCCTCAATATCATTGCCTAAGCAGACCTGAGGACCCGTTTTCCAAGCGATGTCCTGCTTGAAGCAAATGCAGCTTTTGCCCACTTCAATGTGGGGCGGTGGTGTTTCCCCGGCCACTGCTGAATCAGAACCTATTCCGGTCACTGATTGAATGGGGCTCAGGGATACTGGTGGTTGTGGCAGGGGGGGGGGTGCCGTCGGGGTTAGACGCGCATGCGCGCTCTTCCTCATCATGAGTCCTTTACCGCGCGTGCGCGGATCTCTGCAACAATTCAGCCGACAAATCCATGGGAGTCTCTCTTCCCCCCCCCACTTCCTTCCCACTTGGGCTTTGGATGGAAGTGGGCGTGTGGTGGAGGCGGGGCCAATGAAGCACTGGGTGTGTCTCATTTAGCCGATCAATTTGCTCTCACCCTCCAGAGAACATTTGCTAATACAACTGTCAATCATCCCGTTAAACAAAGAGCTTCTGCAACCTGGGAGACTGGTGCTTGTCTAAACTTTCACGCCTTTTTTTTTCAAATTTGAAATTGAATTTGATTACATTATGACCAACCTTAATTAAATTCTGCCTCATTGCTGGATTATTGCTCAATTATTCGATACTAAAAGTATTAAAATTACCCAATTATTATGTTTTCCTGGAACATTTAGCACGAGAAGTACGCCTTCTGTGTAAGCAAGACTTTATCCGCTTTCTGGCTGAGCTACCCTCCTCAAAACAACTACTAGTGCTCTTGTTGAAGCACTTTTGATGCTGAATGAATATATAATGCCACCTCGTGTTCGTGTAAGGTGGCACAAAACGATAATTAAAAAAAATAAAATTTTAATCATCATTTTGGGCCACCTTACACGTACACGAGATGGCATCATATATTTAAATTTTAAAATTTTAGAATTCAATATGTCAGTTTAATTTAAAGTATTAAGTTTTAAAATGCTCGTTTAATTTTAACTGTTTTTACCTGTGGAGGAGAGTCGTGCGGCCTCGATAAGTTAAACTCTGTTTCTCTCTCCACAGATGCTGCCAGACATTTGACTGTTTTCTTTCCAACACTTTCGCTCTTTTTTTTTAAATTTCGGGTTTCTACCACCTGCAGTATTTTGCTCTGGTTTTAAGTTCTAAGCCTTCTGCTGCTAATTCATCTCTATCTATGGAATCTCTGTTTATGGAATCCATAATCTTCTCTTACAAGTGCCCCATTGAGTTAGCCCTTCTAATTTCCACCTTGGTCTATTCTTTCCAAAGTCCTCATGACCCAGGATAGTTAACAGCAAGTTATGACCACCAGGTTCTCTATAATGGGCACGATGTCATGTCATCTAAACTAGATTATGTACTTATTAAGTCAATCCATTCTTATTAAATGCATTTCTAATGCTTTTTTGTGCCAGTATATAAGACTTGCTCTGGCATAAGGCATTGTTTTCTGTTTATTTAATTCTGTTTAAGTAGTTGATTTTCTTACCTTTCACTCTTACTTAATTACCTCAGTAGCCTTAATATTAACTTCATCAAGCACCGGGGTATCCATAGCACAGTTTGTGAGCTGTACTTTTCTCGTCTCCTTTCTCCTGTATATATTTGAACCAACAGTGTTCCTATTTTTTCTGACTTGGTGGAAATTCACGAACAGGCCTGTAGATGAATAAACATGGTTGTTCCTTTTCCAGCCTGTTCATATATTTCGACCAGGTTTTCATTAAAAACAAAGTGAACTTGAATTTCACATTCAAAAAAATTGCTGAAAATGTTTTGACTATTTTATTTCGTTAGGCCCTTTGTCTGTATTGGGACTAGTTCTAGGTGCTGCATGATTTTTTTTCTTGTTCATTTTAAAGCTTATAACCATCAGTTTGGAGCAGCCGGGACTGTGGTCTCAACAAGGACAAGCCTGTAAGTAAGTCTCAAATTCAATGGCCAGGAACAGAAATTTGGTTATTTTTTTTCTTGTACTCTATTGTAATATTGGTAACGTATCCTACATCCTCAGCTGATGAATTTGAAAGTGCTAGACTGTTATTAGTGTCATATCGACAAAAGATTTGGTATTAGAAGACCAATTCTCTCTCTCTCCCTCTATCTTTCTCAATCTTTCTCTCTGTCTCTCTCTCTGTTTCTCTTTCTGCCTCTCTCTCTCTTTCTCTGTCCCTCTTTCTCTGTCTCTCTCTCTGTCTCTCTTTCTTTCTGTCTCTCTTTCTCTGCCTCTCTTTCTTTCTCTCTCTCTCTGTCTGACTCTCTCTATCTCTTTTTCTGTCTCTCTTTCTCTGCCTCTCTGTCTGTCTCTCTCTTTCCTTCCCAATCCCTCTCTCCTTTTCTCTGTCTGTCTCTCTCTCTCTCTGACCTCTTTCTCTCTCTCCTTTGCTATATGTTGTTGTTGTGTTATGGATAAAGTGTTAGGACATACACCATTCCAACCGCATTGTGGGTGAGACGGTAACTGCCCCCTCTCCTTTCCTCAAGTCAACGCCTGATTCTCCAACCTTTTTTTTTAAATCCCCTGTCCGGATTGAGGAATGGTCAGAAACTGCCTGCTACTGCCAGAACCTCCATTATCAGCGAGTGTGGAATTATTCTCCCACTGTGAACGTATCTGGCATTGAGATTGGGATTGGTGATCACTGGTCAGTGCAGGAGGCAAAAAATGAAACGGGAAAACCCTGGAGGCCCCCAGAACAGATAATATACTTTGTCACCCTCGAGAAATGTGTCGCTGCATACGATCCTGGCGCGGGATGAGGTTAACAGACAACCTGCGGGGCCGAGACCTCAAGAGTGCTTAACAATAACTAACTCAGAATCTACAATAGACCCCATAATGGGGAACAAAGGCCAGAATGAGGAGGAAGTCTGTCCTGGGATCTTTACGTTCTGAGGGAATGTTTCGCCTCTGAATGTGCAGATGGGAGCAATGTGCAAGAGAGAATCCGTGAAAGTGGAGGGCGAGTCTGACTAATGCAACTCTGTTTGAGTGCCCTTTCTGAACATGAAGTCTCCACTTTCCACTGATTAAAAAAAAACCTTTCCAATCAAAGAATCCTTTGGTACCCCTGCTTAACCACAAAGATGGACTTTAAGGCAATTCCATTGTTTGATTTCTAGACTTCAGCAGAAAAAGAAATAACATGTGAGCCATTAGGAGCGAGAAAACGAATCGAGGAGCAAAATGGGTTCAAATCAAAAATAATGTCTAAAGATCCACAATCATCTTTGATCAGGGGACCAGCTCTTTCATGTGAAATGTGGGTGGCTCTGAGAAGAGCCTTTGGGTTTCAGAGGTTTACAATTTGCTCGGGACCTTTCCCTTCTTTCCTGTCTTTGCTTATCTGGTTTTGGGCTTGGCCCTCGCCTTGGCCACTTTTTTGACGCCCGGCACCTTCTTGGCAGGAGACTTTTTCTTGGGGGCTGCTTTCTTCACCGGCTTTTTTGGAGTTGCCGCCTTCTTGGCTGTTTTCTTGGCTGCTGCTTTCTTGGCTGGGGATTTCTTGGCTGCTGCTTTCTTGGCTGGGGATTTCTTGGCTGCTGCTTTCTTGACTGGAGTTTTCTTGGCCGCTGCTTTCTTTGCCGTCACCTTCTTGGCTGCCGCTTTCTTCACTGGAGATTTCTTGCCAGCTGTTGCCTTCGCCTTCTTCCCCACTTTCCCCGGGGGTGTGTTCTTAGGGACTTTGAATGACCCCGAGGCGCCCGTGCCCTTGACCTGAACCAGGAAGCCATTCTTCACATTCCTCTTGATGCTTTGCTTGATCTGGGAGCCGAGTTTATCCACATCGAGCCCTTTGCCGCGCAGCGCCTTCTTGATGGCGGGCAGCGACATCCCCTTGCGATCGCTGCAATCCGCCACAACCTTGAGGATCTGCTCGCCCAGCTTGGGACCGGCTGCTCCGCTCCGGGGAGCCGCCTTCTTCTTCTTGGGAGTCTTGACCTGGGCGGCGGGAGCGGCTGGAGGAGCCGTTTCGGCGTCTGCGGTGTCGGTCATGTTCCGGTACTCTGCAGAAAAAAGTGTCTCTGTCAATGTGAACGGGGTGAGAAATGAAGCCGCTGGTGGCGGCACTGAGCAACTTAAAGGCAGCGAGCGGACGGGGCGGAGACAAGCTGCTGGCAGCTCTAGGCTGCTGCTGCCTCTCTGTGTTTCTCTCTCCTCACAAACTCCGCGATTCCATGGAAATTCCGGCTCTCCAGTGTCCCAGACTGAATCCTTCTTATCTCTGACATTGTACTGTTTGCTGTCGAAAATATCTCACGCGAATTGAAGACTCCAATTTCGCTCTAAACCCGATTTAGTGCTGCACTTTCGCCCGATCGCCCACCTCTGTTCTACTTTTATACGGAAATCTGGAAAACCACAAACAAATCGCCTTGAGATGTAACTTTGATGTTTAGCAGGGGAGCAGGGGGCACTTTTGACTGCAAAATATTTTTGTTTTACACAAGCGAGACTCGGAGAACCCATGATCAGAACGGACGCACAAACACACTTCCATTGGCTTGACTCCTGTCCCTTTTATACACTCTCCTTGACACAATGTTCACATCTACAGTTACGCATGTTAAAAATGTCAACAAACGTAAAGGGCTTTGGACAGAATTCCCCCTTCTTTTCGGCCTTTGCTCCGGTTTCGGGGAGATTGGTGGTTTATGAACTGAGCCACTATTAAGCACACCGGGGCGTTGGACCCGCGGAATGCGTCGGTCCCAGACTCCGCGGCTTGATCCAATCACGTACGACTTCAGACCATTACCTTCATCGCGCAGATCAAGCCGTTTCTTTACGGTGACTGTGTGAGTTATCCCTCCTGGCTTCCCTGTTAATGTTTTTCCTCCTGAACTAACAGGTCACATTTGCACAGGTAAAAAAAAAAATCCCAGTCTCAACAACCAGAAATAGGCCAGTTAAATATTAACATACAATCGCACAGAGTCAAGTTTCTGACCGCAGAACCATAGAAAAGTGTTTTTTTTTAAATATGTACTTTATTCATAAAACATCTGGAAGAACATTACAAAACATTCCAACATGGCCATCACAAAAAGTGCAATCGGATTCAACTCTTACACATGGATCACGAGGTGCTTCAATACAATCAATGAATATTACAATCATTTCAATATGGTCATTACAGACAGTCAGACAGTGCAATGGTATTGGAGTTATCAACGTACATCATCATCGTACAACTCTGATATGTTTCAATACAATTGTGATACATGTAGTATTCAGTACATATATTTATTGTTAGCCGTACAGCCCGAGGGGTCTATACAATTCCCAGCCCCTCGGTGCAGTGTAGTAGAAATGTCTTAGACAGCGACCTTTCCCCATTGGGCCTTTGTGGCGGCTGCCCCAAGCTTTAGTGCGTCCCTCAGCACGTAGTCCTGGACCTTGGAATGTGCCAGTCTGCTACACTCGGTCGGGGACAACTCTTTGCGCTGGAAGACCAACAAGTTTCGGGCGGACCAAAGAGCATCTTTCACCGAGTTGATGATCCTCCAGCTGCAGTTGATGTTTGTCTCGGTGTGTGTCCCTGGGAACAGCCCGGAGAGCCCAGACTCCTGTGTCACAGAAGTGCTCGGGAGAGAAAAGTCACGATGCAGAAAGAGGCCATTCAGCCCCATCGTGTCTGCGCCGCCCCAAGAAAGAGAACTAGCCGCTCATTTTAATGCGACGTTCCAGCACCTAGTATGGAGCCAAAGCAAGTAATTGGGAAAGCTAATTGAATATGATCATTTATTGCGAGGGAAATTGAATATAAAAGTAGGGAGGTAATGTACAGGCACTAATGAGGCCACATTGGAGTACTTTGTACAGTATTGGTCTCCTTATTTAAGGAAGGATGTAAATGAGTTGGAAGCAGTTCAAAGAACGTTTACCAGGCTAATACCGGGAATGGGCGGGTTGTTTCATGAGGGAAGGTTGGACAGACTAAGCTTGTATTCGCTGAAGTTTAGGAGAGTAAGAGGTGACTTAATTGAAACCTTTAAGATCCTGAGGGGTCATGATAGGGTGAACATGGAGAGGATGTTTCCTTTTCTGGGAGAATGTAGAGCCAGGGTCACTGTTTAAAAATAAGGGGTCGATTTTTTTTTTAAACGCAGAGGGTCATGAGCCTTTGGAAGTCTCTTCCTGAAAAGGTGGTGGAAGCAGAGTCTTTGAATATTTTTAAGGCAGAGCGAGATAGATTATTCACAGAATTGTTATGGTGCAGAAGGAGGCCATTCAGCCCATCGTGTCTGGACTAGCTCCCCAAATGAGCATTATGAATTAATTACATTCTCCTCCCTTTTCCCCATACCCCAACACATTGCTTCCATTCAACGTCCTCTTGAATGCCTTGATTGAACCTGCCTCCACCCCACTTCTACGCAGTGCATTCCAGACTCGGACCACTCGCTGAGTGTATTTTGTATCCACATTGTCACTGTCCCTTTTATTGCATGAGCTGTTTGCTGGTGGGTGAGGGCTTGTTTTAATCAGCACCTTACAATTTATGATCCATGTTTATGTGTTTTTTTTTTTACTGTAGCTTTCAACGTCTATGTGATTAGTCATGTTCACCCCATTTTTATTTTCAATACCTGCCATTGAGTAATTGACTTTATTTCACATTTCCCTGTCTTTGGCATGTTTCTGTAGTTTTACAATGTAACTTTGTGCCCCTTGTAATGAGAATCTGAGTTTATTCTGTATCTGTTCATCTCTCCTAAGTGCGTGGTGTTATTTTATTCCCTGTACTTGTCAATATCAGCTTTGTGAGTTATGGTTTGATCTTTTTTTGGAATGATCTTGCACTATCACTATCAGTGAGAATATTTACTGGCACCTATTATGTATTCATGTCTGTATTGAATAAAATGGTCTACTATCCTTATTTCTGATATTGTATGAGATCTTTGTCGAGGAATTAAATGTGTTGCTTTGTAAGAAGTCTGGGTACATTCTTAGGATTAATTTTATCCCCTTTCAATCAGCTTTATTATCTGATATTTAATTTGTAGCTGACGTTCCACTCTTGTGAGATGACTGGACTGCCTTTCAACGTGATAACTGCTGTGATTTTGGACAGAAATTGATGGACCTGCCGATTAATGGCGCTGAGTTGGGGTGAATTGGGTAATAATTATTCCACCATTATTGATGTCTTTGACTTTTGGATTGAACATGTGTCTCTGTAACCTGAGATCAACGTGAGTCTGACATCTCCTACTCTCTCTGTCACAATGGAACTGAAGTTCCATCTGTTTCTCCATACTCTAGGATTGATGTTGTACCTACTGTTAGAAGGAGATGGCTGAGCACATTTTGTTTGCTGGAGATCATCACCTTGAAACTGATCCCTTCATAGATTTGCTTGGGTCCTAACATTGTTAAGCAAGGGGATGGTAGGTTATCAGGGTTAGGTGGGACGCAGATTCCAAGTTACTATCAGATCTGCCATGATCGTATTACATGATGAGCAGGCTCGAGGGCCTGAATGGTCTCCTCCTGTTCCTTGTTGTTATGTTGGTATGCATGTTCACCTTGTTTGTAGCCTTGCAAGTTATAGCACTTCAGATACAGATCCAGGGACCTTTTAAATTAGTTGAGCGCTTCAGTCTCACTCCCCAGTTTAGGCCATGAATTACAGATGCCCACCACCCTCTGCATGAAAAAAGCTTTTCCTCATGTCCCCTCTATTCCTTCCACCAATCACCTTATACCTATGCCCCCTGGTAATTGACCCCTCAGCTACAGGAAGCAAACCTTTCCTGCCTACCCTATCTGGGCCCGTTTAATTCTGTACACATCAATGAGCTCAGCACTTAGCCTCATCTGTTCGAAGAAAAACAACTTTAGCCTATCCAACCTCTCCTTTTAGCTGCAATGTTGAAGCCCTGGCAACATTCTTTTAAATCACCTCTGCACTCTATCCGGGGCAATTACGTCCTTTCTGTAATGTCATGATGAGAATTGTTTCTTATTCATTAACAGGATGTGGGCTTCGCTGGCTGGGCCAGCATTTATTGCCTATCCCTAGTTGCCCTTGAGAAGGTGGTGGTGAGCTACATTCTTGAACAGCTGCAGTCCATCTGGTGTAGGGACACCCAAAGTGCTGTTAGGGAGGGAGTTCCAGGATTTTGATCCAGCGGCAGTGAAGGAACGGCTGATATATTTCCAAGTCAGGATGGTGAGTAACTTTGAGGGGTACTTCCATGTGGTGCTGTTCCTATGTGTCTGCTGCCCTTGTCCTTCTAGATGGTAGTGGTCATAGGTTTGGAAGGTGCTGTCGAGGGAGCCTTGGTGAATTCCTGCAGGGCATCTTGTAGATGGTACACACACTGCTGCTACTGTGCGTCGGTGGTGGAGGGAGTGAATGTTTGTGGATGGGGTGCCAATCAAGCGAGCTGCTTTGTCCTGCATGGTGTCAAGCTTCTTGAGTGTTGTTGGAGCTGCATTTATCCAGGCAAGCGGGGATTATTCTATCACACCCCTGACTTGTGCCTTGTAGATGGTGGACAGTCTTTGGGGATTCTGGAGGCGAGTTAATCGTCACACGATAACCAGCCTCTGACCTGCTCTTGTAACCATGTTATTCACATGGTTAGTGCAGTTCCATTTCTGATCAATGGTAACCCACAGGATGTTGATAGTGCGGGATTCATTGATGCTAATGCCAGTGAACAACAAGGGCGGATGGTTGGATTCTGTCTTTTTGGAGATGGTCATCGCCTGACACTTGTGTGGTGTGTATGTTACTTGCCACTTGTCAGCCTAAACCGGGATATTGTCCAGGTTTTGTTGCATTTCGACATGGACTGCTTCAGTACCTGAGGAGTGACGAATGGTGCTGTACATTATGCAGTCGTCAGCAAACATCCCCACTTCTCACCTTATGTTGGAAGGAACGTCATTGATGAAGCAGCTGAGGATGGTTCGACCGAGGACATTATCCTGAGAAACTCCTGCAGTGGTGTCCTGGAATTGAGATGACTGATCTCCAACAACCACAAACATCTTGGTTTGTGCCAGGTATGACTCCAAAGAGCGATGAGTTTTCCTCCCGATCCCTATTGACTCCAGTTTTGCCTGGGTTCCTTGATTCAACACTCTGTCAAATGCTACGTTGGTGTCAAGGGCTGTCACTCTCACCTTACCCCAGGAGTTTAGCATTTTTCTCCATGTTTGAACAAAGGCCGCAATGAGGTCAGGAGCTGAGTGGCCCTGGTGGAACTGAAATTGGGCTTCACTGAGCAGGTTATTGCTAAGCAAGTGCCACTCGATAGCACTGCTGATGACCTCTTCCACCATTTTACTGTTGATTGAGAGTAGACTGATGCTGTAGCAATTGGTCGGGTTGGATTTGTCCTGATTTTTTGTGCACAGGACGTAACTGGGCAATTTGCCACATAGCTGGGTACAAAATATTCATGCTGTGGCCTAACCAGCGTTTTATACAGTTCCATCGCTGGAACTCTGTTTTGTATTCAATACCTCACTGGATAAAGGAAAGCATTCCAAGTGCTTTCTTGACCACCTTGTCCACCTGTCCTGCCACCTTCAAAGACTTGTGGTCTCTCACTTCCTCAGCCTCTCTCAACGCCTCCCCGTTTATTGAGTATTCCCTCGCTTTGTTTACCCTCCTCAAATGCATTACCTCACTCTTTTCCGGATTAAATTCCATTTGCCACTTCTCCACCCACCAAACCATTGCTGTCACTTTGGAGTGGACAGCTATACTTTTCATTGTTAACTACATGGCCAATGTTTGTGTAATTTTCAAATTTCCCAATCATGCCTCCCATATTTAAGTCTTAATCATTAATATATGCAATAAACAGCAAAGGCCACAACACTGAGCCCTCAGGAACAACAATGGAAGCCGATTTCCATTCGCAAAATCACCCAACCATTACCTATTGTTTCGGATCCAATTTTGGATCCAACTTGCCACATTCCCCTGTATCCCAATGACATTTCAGTTTCCTGATTAGACTGCCATGCGGGACCTTGTCAAATGCCTTACTGAAATCAATGTAGATAACATCAACCATGATATCCTCATCAATCCTCCTCGATACTTTCTTTTAAAAAAATCGATTAATTTATTAAGACAAGATCTTTCCCTAAAAAAAAACATGCTGTCTCTGATCAATCTGTGCCTTTCTAAATGGCAGTTTACCATGTCTCCCATAATTGTTACCAATTATTTCCCCACCACCGAAGTCAGAATGATTGGCCTGTCATTTTCTGGCCTCTGCCTCGCACCCTTTTATTTATCACAAAATAGTACAATGTTCACAGACTTCCACTCCTCTGGGACCTCGTTTGTATCTAGTGAGGATTGCAAAAATGATCCTCAAAGCATCCGTTATTTCCTCTCTGGCTTCCTTCAATAGCCTGCGATAGAATCCATCTGGCCCTGATGATTTATCTAACTTCTATTTATCTAACGTTTCTAAGATTGCCAGTCGCTCCAGTACTTCCTCTCTCACTATGCTTATTGTGTCTAGTATGTCACATTCCTTTTTAACTAGAATCTCTGCATCATCCCCCTCCTCAGTGAAGACAGGGACAAGGTACTCATTGAAAACCATGCCCACATTTTCTGCATCAATGCACAAGTTACCATATCCATCTCTGATAGACCCTACCTTTTCCTGAGCTATTCTCCTGCTCTTAATATACTGGTAAAACATCTTAGGATTTTCTTTGATTTTACCTGCCAATATGCTTTTTCGTATCCTCTCGTTGCTTTCCTAATTTCCATTGTTACTTCACCCCTGTACCTTGTATACTCCTTGAGGCTTTCTACAGTATTAGTCATTTTGTGACTGTCACAAGCTTTCTTTTTCTGCTCTATCTTGGCTTTTATGCTTCTGGATAACCGGGGGTTTTAGATTTGGCAGTAACACCCTTTTCCTTTGTAAGAAATTATTGGAAATGATTATGAGAGACAGGATAAACTGCCACTTAGAAAGACATGATCAGGGATAGTCATTATGGTTTCATCAAGGGAAGATCGTGTCTTAGTAACTTAATAGTTACTTTTGAGGAAGTAACGAGGAGGATTGATGAGGGTAGTGTAGTGGATGTTATCTACATAGATTTCAGTAAGGCATTTGACAAGGTCCCACATGGCAGCCTAGTCAGGAAAGTGAGATCTCATGAGATACAGGGGAAGGTGGCACGTTGGATCCAAAATTAGCTCAATGGCAGGAAACAAAGGGTAATGGTCGATGGATGTTTTTGCCATTTTACACTGAGCCCATAGTATCTCGCCTTTGAATGCCTCCCACTGATTTGACACAGCTTTTCCTACTCCAGTTCACTCTCACCAGCACACCTCTCAGCTTTGTACATTTATCTTTCCCCAAATTAACACATTTACTCCTGCTCAACCGTAGTCTTTTTCCATAATGCTGCTAAATCCAACTATTTTAAGGTCACTGCCTCCAAAATGGTCCCCCACTGCTACTTCATCCATTTACCCAGCTTCATTTCCTGAGACTAAATCTAGAATTGCGCTCCCTCGGGTTGGGCTTGTTCCGTGCTGGCAAAAAAAAATCTCTTGAACGCAGTTCAAGAATTTTGTGTTGTCTGTGCCCTTCACACTGTTCGTAACCCAATTGATACTGGGTTAGTTGAAATCCCCAAAGATTACTGCCCTATTGTTTTTGCACCCAAAAATCTGTCTACAAATTTGCGCTTTTAACCACCTTCCACAACATGGGGGTTTATGGTACACACCCAGCAGTGCGGCTGCCCCTTTTTAAATTTCTGATCTCAGCCCATATGGCCTTAATTAATGCTTCCTGTAGTATATCATCCCCTCTCACCGCTGTAATTGATTTGTTAATCAATAGTGCTACGCCCTGACCTCCTTTATCCCGCTCTCTATCCTGCCTGAAAACTTTATATCCAGGGATGTTTTGCCCGTCCTTAATCTATGTTTCCATCATAGCCATGATATCGTGCAGTTGTGTGCTTATCTTTGCCCTCAGCTCATCGTCTTTACATACTATGCTCCTTGCATTTACGTATCTATGTTTTAAATCCTGTGCTGTGCACTTTTCAACCTGTGCTGCTCCTGTCCTTCAGAGTCATTCGCTAATTCTCCATCTCCCGCTCCCTGCTCTGGACTTGCCTTCAGTTTCCCAACCCCTTGACAATCAAGATTAACACCATCCCCCACAGCACCCACCACCCCCAAACCTACGGCACATGCAACCTCTCTACGTGGATATTCGCCCCTGTCCTGTTCAGGTGTAGGCCATCCGGCTTGTACAGGTCCCACCTTCCCCAGAACAAGTCCCAATACCTCAGGAACCTGATGCCCTCCCTCCTACACCAGCTTTTCAGCCACGTGTTTAATCACTCAATTCTCCTACTTCTACAATCTCTTGCACGTGGGGACAATGAGTATTCCTGAGATAACTGCTTTATGTGTCCTGATTTTCAATCTCCTTCCTAGCTCCCTAAATCCTGCTTTCAGGACCTCATCTCCTTTACTAACTAAGTCGTTGGTACTAATGTGGACCACAACCTCTGGCTCATCACCCTTCCGCACCCCCCCCCCCCCTCCCCGAAGAATGGCCTGCAGCCACATTGTGACATCTTTACCCTGGCATCAAAGAGGCAACACATCACCCTGGAGTCATGCCTATGGACTGTCTGCTCCCCGAACTAACGAATGACCTATTCCTGCTGCTCCTTGCCTTTTCTTTCTCCCCTCCTGAATAGCAGAGCTGACTGTGGTACCACAGACTTGACTCTGACTGCCCTCCTCTGAGGAACCAACACCCTCACTGTTATCCAAAATGGAAAACCGATTGGTGAGCGGGACCCAAGTGACTCCTGCACTACCTGCCTAATTTTCCAGGACAGCTTAGTGGTTACTCACTCCCTTTCGGCCTCCAGGCTCCTAAGGTCTGGTGTGACCACCTCTCTGAACATGCTATCTGCATAGCTCTGAGCCTCGCGGTTGCAACAAAGTGGCTCTGAACAGTGGCTCAACACTTGAGCTCCGAAACACGGAGGTTTTGCAGCCGATGACACTTCCAGAACATGTGGTCATCTAGGATGCTGGTAGCCTCCACGACTTCCCACAGATTACAGGACACGCATTCCATATGACCGAGCTGTCCTGACATGGCTTCAATTTAATTCCCTCGTGTTAACTTTATTTTACTTTGGTTTAGTTATGCAATTTTACTTTACCTGGTGTTGACTTAAATTTATTTCCCAATTGCTTGTGTATCTTGCTTAAATGTAAGTAGCCCTTTCTTTTAAAAATAATATGTTTTACTAATTTTCAGCTATTGATGACACTCCCTAACAGCAGTTTCTCACAAATTGACAGTGACAGAGCATTTCTGAACAGGTTTCGATTTTGAGCTTGAGATAAGCAGATGAAATGATAGACCCGAATTTCTGGGAGGAGAATGAATAGTGATACTCCCACCCATAAAACGGGAGGAGGGTTCACAGTGTCAGTATAAGATGTCCTACTAGTAACGTGTGCATCGTCAGAAGGAGAGAGGGGTGGGGGTTGGGGTGGGGGGAATAGATAGATAGATGGACAGATAGATAGACAAATAGACTGACAGATAGGCATAAACACAGACAGACGGATAGACAGACTGACAGAGACAGACAGACAGCTAGATAGATAAAGGAGAGACAGATACCGGTTTCTCTGTTGCTACCATGTTACCATGTGTCAGTGTAACAGTGTGACCCCTTCATATCTATCATCAGAAAGAACAAGAAACAGTACCAGTATTTCAATAGAATATAAACATATCACATCAATAATTGAGTCCCAGGCATACTTCCTGAAGCAGAGAGGGCTATGATTCCATCGGAAATGAATCAGGGAATGTTCAGGAGGCCGATTCCCGGGATCACGTGGTTGATTTACGAGGAAAGCATTGAGCAATTTGGGTTTGGAAACGCTGGAATTCAGAAGATCGAAGGGTTTTCCTGTTGAAACACCGAAGATTCTGAAGCGGATCAATAAGGCATCATTTAACGCAGTGACAGATGCCCCCCAGCGGTGAGGGTTGACGTGACTCATCTCTTACTAATGCTGGACCAAGGGCAGACACATTTCTGTCCCACGGTCCAGGAGAGTGTCAGAGGATCCGGAATACAACGCTATGTACCCTCTGGAGCTCTCCGGGTGCTTTCGGCTCAATATGTTCAATAGGGCACTTCAGTGACTGACGCTTTTAATCCGATTACGTCAACCTGCGACTGTAACGATGCGACACTAATTTCTGGTCGGTCACAGACTCCCTCTGAGAGTTGACTTGAGGAAGCCACCGAATGAACAGCAAAAAAAAAACAAACAAACTGCAGAGAATGGTCTCAGTTTGAAAACATCATAAAGGGGTCGTTCCCCCACTCCCCCCCAGCTTGAAATATTATCTTGCTCTTTCCCCACAGTCCCAGTTACTGAGCTCAAACCGTGATAAAATTGACTTGCGGGGCATTAAACAAATGATTTCTGCTCTGTCCCTCTGAGTGATTGTTCAGAGAAGCCTGCGCCATGCTGCTCTGCCCTCGGTGCTGTTTATCCACGGCTGGAAGGGCGCATGCGTGTGACCCCCTTCGCCCAAACACTGCGCAGGAGGGCCATTGGTTCAGTGGGCGGAAGCCCTTTCAAGCAGACGGGAATGGAGATATCAGCTCCCAGGGATGTGAATGAAGAGAACTTGGAGTGAGCGGATGGACGGGGAGAGACCTTTCTGGGGCTTTGTGTGACCCTGCTGAGCGAGACAGAAACCTGAGGAAGCTGCAGTTGAGAAAAAGTATTGCCATTTTCATTCCTCCAACCTGCGATGCACATGCCTCGACAAGCTCCTGTTTCACAGCGTAATTCTGTTTTTGTTTTGGATTTCCAGCATCCGCAGTTTTTTTGTTTTTTTTTGTTTTTTTCCTGTTTCACAGCGTTGGGCAGTGAACAGTAGAAACAGACGGACAGGGGGCAGGGGAGCAATGAAACAAATACAAGTATTGGAGGCACCAGCCTATTCAGTGAGAAGTGTCAGAGAAACATTTTAATATCAGCTGTTGGTTTCCGGTAACGGTCAGTACAGTGGGAACCGAACATTGAAACCTGACCTGTGTAAATATCCCTGAACTCTCGGGTGGTGACCATCCTTGGAACAGTGCAGTTGTCGGTTGTTTCTGAATGTCACTCAACTGTTTTTTTTAAAAAAAAAAACACTTACAATTCAGGACGGACAGAAGCTGAGAGCTGTAATGGAAACGGACACTGTTCTTTCTCTTATGGTTGCTTTTGATTTGTAGAGAATTAATTTCTTACTGATTATCAACTGAAAGGACACGTTGATTAATGCTCTCTCGGTGACCTCATCTGATGTTGAGTTACAAGAGATATGTTTCCTTCCTCTAGGCAAATACATGAAGGGATCAGTTCCAAGGTGATGTCCCCCAGCTAAAGAAAAGGAAATTTGGTGCAGCCATCTCGTTCTAACAGAAGGTACAACATCAACCCTGGAGTGCAGAGACACAGCCATAACAGCAGTTCCACCATCACTGGAAATAGAAGACATCAGTCTCATATTGAACACAGGTTACAGAGATACATGCTCAAAAGTTAAAAAGCATCAGGGGAGGTGGGGTAATATTTACCCAATTCACTTCAACTCTGCACCGTTAATCAGCAGGTTCATCAATATCAGTCCAAAATCACAGCAATTATCACATTGATAGGCAGTCCATTCATCTCACAAGAGTGGAACATCAGCTACAAATTAAATATCAGATAGTAAAGCTGATTGAAAGCAACAAAAAATAATCCTAAGAATGTACCCAGACTTCTTACAAAGCAACACATTTAATTCCTCAACAAAGATCTCATACAATATCAGAAATAAGGATAGTAGATCATTTTAATTAATACAGACATGAATACATTTCAGGTGCCAGTAAATATTCTCACTAATAGTCATATTGCCAGATCACTCCAAATAAGGTCAAACCCTAACTCACAAAGCAGATATTGACAAGTACAGGGAATAAAAGAACGCCACTCACATGAGATGGATAGATACAGAATAAACCCAGATTTCCATAACAGGAGCACAGAGTTACATTGAAAAACCACATGCACATACCAGAGACAGGAAGGTATGAAATAAAATCAATTTTTCCATGAAAGAATTTTATTTTTTAAATGGGAAGAACTAGGCTACTTACATAGCAGATGTTGAAAGCGACAGTAAAAAAAGACAAACACATAAACATGGATCATAAACTGTAAAGTGCTGATTAAAACAAGCCCTCACACACCAGAAAAAAACGGGGTGAAATGTCAATGTTCACCATACTAAATTGAAATATGCAGTGTGAACATATACTCCGTAACAGAGGCTGACAGGTTCACAGTAAAACCAAGAGTGCCATACAAGGTGCAGACAGGCGCAGAGAAAAGCCATTACTCACATACCACAATCTGTCAAGCACAGATCATGGCTTTCTAAAGGAGAATCCGTGTTTAACAAACTTGCTGGAGTGCTTCAAAGAAGTAGCTGAAAGGGTAAATGAGGGTAATGCTGTTGGTGTGGTGCACTTGGACTTGCAAAATGCATTTGCAATGGTGCCACACAACAGACTTGTGAGAAAATCTAAAGCTCATGTAATAAAAGGGACAGTAGCAATGTGGATACAAAATTGCTGAAGTAATAGGAAACAGAGGGTTCAACTGATGTTTTTCAGGCTGGATAAAGGTTTGTAGTGGAGTTCCTCAGGGAACGGCATTGGGACACTTGCTTTTCCTGGTATTCATTAATGACCTAGATCTTGGTGTGCAGGGGACAATTTCAAAGTTTGTAGATGATCTGAAACATGGAAACATTGTAACCTGTGAGGAGGACAGTGTAACATTTCAAAAGGAGGCAGGTGAAATTCAATGCCGAGACATGCGGGGTTATGCATTTTGGCAGGAAGAATGATAAAAAACAATATAAACATTCTTAAGTGGGTGCACAAGCAGAGGGATCTGGGTGTATATGTGTATAGATCATTGAAGGTGGCAGGACCGATGGGGAGACCAGTTAATAAAGCATACAGTATCCTATTTATTAATAGGGGCAAGGGATACATAGAGGTTATGCTGATTTCATATAAGAAACTAGTTAGATCTCAGCTGGAGTGTTGTGTATAGTGCTGGGCACCACATTATGGGAATAACATGAACGGATTGAAGAGCGTGCAGACAAGTTTTACAAGAATGGTTCCAGGAACGAGAAAATTCTGTTATGAAGATGGATTGGAGAGGTTGGGACTGTGCTCCTTGGAGCGGAGAAGGCTAAGAGGAGATTTGATAGAGGTGTTCAAAATCATGAGGGGGTAGGTCGATTAGGTGGGGAGAAAATGTTCCCACTTGTCAAAGTATCCAGAATGAGAGGGCACAGGTTTCAGGTGATTTGCAAAGGAAGCAAATGTCCAATGAGAAAAAAAATATCACTTAAGGAGTGGTTTGAGTATGGAATGCACTGCCTGGAAATGTGGTGGAGGCAGGTTCAATCAAAGAATTGAAGAGTGTTTTAGATGATTATTTGAATGGAAACAATGGGTGTGGGGAAAAGACAGGAGAATGTCACTCAGTCATTATGCTTCTTTGGAGAGCCAGTACAGACACTATGGGCTGAATGGCCTCCTTCTGCACTGTAACAGTTATGTGATGTTGAGAGAACCCCACATTCTGCACCAGTGATTGACAGTAAATCTTAAAATCCTCATTCGTTTACCATAACCTAAAGGTTTAAGCATAATTTCCCATGCTCACTTTTGTGACCTTTGACAGTTATAAAGGGGGAAAAAGTACATGATGACACTGTCATAACACACACACACTCTCTCTCTCACACACACACACACACACACACACACACACACACACACACACACACTCACTCACACACACACACACAAAATTACACCAAAAGCTCACCTTCAGTTTCCTTCCTTCTTCTAGAGAGGAATAAATATTTGAAGGGACCAGCCCCAAGTTGCTGATTTCCCAACCAAAATAAAATCATGCTGCCACCTTCTTTGATTGGCAGTAGATAAATTATTGCTCACAGCTCAGGTCGGTCACCAGTTCCACTGTCACAGAGAGCAGAAGTAGTCAGGTTCACATTGACTGCAAGTTTCAGAGACATGTTGAACCCAACAGTCAAACACAACAGGGAGACATAGTATTTTTCCCTGATTCACACCTACTAAATACCTCTGAATGGTATGCCCGTCAATTTCAGTCCAAAATCACAACTATTATCAGACTGACAAGCTTCCCATTCTTTTCACAAGGTTGGAGTCTTAGCTACTGATAGCACTGTTGATTGAAATGTACAGAATTAATCCTAAGCATATACATAGACTTCTCGTGGATCAACATATTCAAGGTCTCATATCTTATCTGAGATAAAGAGAAAGTAACATTTTACATAATACAGGCATGAAAATGCAACATGTTCCAGATCAATACCCTCACTAAGAGTCACATGTAAGATCAGAGCAAACAGAATCAATCAGACATTACTACCCATAGCAATGTTTTTGTCAAGTTACAGCCTAAATACTAGGCCTTAACTCACACAGAACAACAGCTGAGAAGGTGGTTGGGATCTGGAACACACTGCCTGAGAGGGTGGGAGGGGCCAGCAACCCTCACAACAATTAATAAGTATTTAGATGAGCACCCTGAAAGCCATAGTATACTGGGTTATGGGCCAAGTGCTGGAAAATGGGACTAGAATAGATAGGTGCTTGATGTCTATCACAGACACAATGGGCTGAAGGGCCTGATTCTGTGCTGTATAATTCTATGACTCTAATTGAATAAAACCTATCTTTAAAAGTGCCATGTTTCATATTTAAAGCAGGAATGAACCAGGCAATAAGGATAGATTGTCCCATTTAGGAAATGGTTTTCATGGACATAGTTGTGACATACATTAAGCATAGATACAGAAGAAACCTCCACATATGTACAATGATGGAGTCATATATATATATAGAGCATACATTCCGCATACACACACAGTACAATAACTGAGATACAGTGAATTCATTACACTTTAGCTGATGGTCACAGGGAAGATTCTTAAAATTTCATCAAAATGCATTCCAAAACTACACCCAGTACCACAGAAAATCAAATGTAAAATGAACTCTTCACATACCCACACACACATTCACACGCTCGCAGACATATGCCTGAGTATACACAGACACACAAATAAACACATATGCATACAGTCTCTCACACACACTTATGAACACATGCACACACACACACACACACATACACTCACAAATGCATACCGGCGCATACACAAATACACATACAATCACACAGATATGCACACACACATGCACACACGCAGTCACACATGTGCACAAGGACAGAAACCCATTTGTACACACACACAGATACACTCACACACACACGTGCACTGAAACACACAAATGGAATGGCCAAAGCATTGTGCATTTTAAACACATGCACAAATAAACACACACGAATACAAAGCCTCACACACCTGCGCACACATACACTGACACAGATATGCACTCACATTCACACATACAGACACAGAGACACACATGCACACAAGGACAAACACCCATTTGTACACAGACACACTCTCACACACCCAGACATACACACAGTCACTCATGCACACAATCACAAAGTAACAGAAGCACTCACACACGTGCACAGACACTCTCTCAAACACAGAGTCAAACACATGCATACACACATAAAGTCACACAGTTTTCATGAGTAACAGATATGGAACTGCGGCTGCAACTGAGCAATTAAATGCTAGTTTGATAGTTAATGAAAATATATTGTGGTTGTAATTTAATATTACACTGATGATAGTTAGCAAGAAAATTTAAACTGCAAGTAAACTTTAGACACCTGGACAAATGTAACTGATAGTGTCACACATTTTATTGGCTGCCAATTATGACTGTGTTCCATGTACATTTTTTTAAAAAAAGGAATAAAACACACAAAATATTAGCCACATTCACTTAAATGGACTGCCGGATAATAAGAAAAATAATAAACACACCAGACTAGTGAGAGAAACAGAAACAAAAAATAACCTAAACCAACGTGCAAGAGATTGAAAGATGCAGAGTGAAATCATACTCACATCAGAAACAATTTTAAAAAGAATATAATAATAATAATAATAAGAATATAATAACTTTACTGGAAACTGTTAGATATATAACAAAAATAAAATTAAAAAAAACAATTGTTTGGTAGTACACAACTCGAGTATTGCTGAAATAAAGAGACGTCAAAGCTTTCTGTCTTGCACTCAACAGGACAGTCATAATAATTCTAATATATGGGGGTTGGAGGGGGGAAACAACAATTTATAGTGTATGTGAAGAGAATGCTGCTTGGTTGGCAAAGGGCGTTGTCATGGATAATGCACCACTGATGGTGACTGACAGTTAACTGCTGAGCATTTTTTGAAGTTGAAACCAGGCAGCTTGACCCTGATTTGTCTCAGTATTGTCCTGATGAATGAGTTTGCGGATGGCAGTCACTTATTTTGTTTAACTGAAACAGGTGCAATGAATGTGCATGTTTTTTTTTTCTCTGTTGGCAAAGAACAGGCCCCTGTGTATAAATATATGTAGCTTCCAGCATACAGAAATATGCAATATTGCACTTGCATATTTTGAAAATGACAGATAGACATAAAAATCCATACACCCTTCACAGAGACCAATGTAGCACATAATGGCAAAATGTTACTGAGAGAATTTGAGTAAATCTTAGATTTGCTTAAAATGGGTTAATAGGTACAGAATATAGGTGGCACTCTTAAAATAAACTGATAAATTTAAGGTATGGCCACATTTACATGTCAGAAACTGAAAGGTAGACTCAAACACACACACACATTTGACACTGAAAAACCTAGTGTAAAGTTCACATTTACAAACCACACACACATCACAGACTGACAAATGCCAAGAAAGAGCCACAAGCACATATCAGTTACTGGTAGATGCACAAATAAAAAAAAAACACAAGCTCACATGCCACAAACAGATGGATAGAGGGAAGACAAAATGGAATCACGAACAAGCAACGAATGACTACAAAATAAAATAAATGCTCATACACCAGAAATTCACAGGGGCAGTGAAACACCAGCCCTCACTTACCAGAAACTGACAGGTGTCATGTCAAAGTCACATTTACACGCCTCAGAAACTGATCGACACAGGAGGGGGGGAAATAAAACATACTTGCATACCTGAAAGTATACCCAACAGTTTAAAACTTACACTCCCCTCACACACACATTATTTATATATATATGTATACACACACACACACACACATACACATATATATACATACACATGTATATATATATATATTTATATTTCTCTATTTGCCTATATGTACACACACACACACATCTGCCTATATATAACATACACACACACACACACACACACATATATATATTAAATTGGCAGAGAAAGAAACACATTCTCTTAGGCCAAAAATATGGCATGTCTAGATTAATAAACTCACTCACGTAGCAGAGATCAACACTTGCAGAGGGTGAGAGTAACAGAGCAACATCACTCTCCCTTGTCACAAACTAACGGATATAGAATAGAGAACATAAATTGATCCCAGTGACGAGGAGGTACAGAGCTGAAGTCACTATTCCCTTGCAGAATCCAACATTTGCGGCATAAAACACATTGTGGCGATCAATATGGAAGGAAATTAGTTGGTCATTAATTGCCTCTAAGAAAAGGCGAGTTTGACCAGCTCCAAGTGTAGCATCAGCTGCTCTCCAAATGTGTTCAGAAACGCAATGTCCAAATTACTGTGCGATGGTGCCATCTCGTGGCTGAACGAGAATAGTGCAACAGGTAAATATTGATTCGAACCACTTTAAATTGGAGTGAAATAATAGGAAAATAGTCCCCACTGATTCAAATGTTCACAAAAATGTATAATAGTCAAATGCAAAGCTTTAAATATCTATAGTCTGAAGTGTTCCTATATGCAGAGGGTTAACATAGGATGGAGCATGATGGTCAGATAGGGATGAGTATAGCTCTGCCTTCCAGACAATTGACTATAGTTTGATAATTACAAAAAAACTGCAGATGCTGGAAATCCAAAACAAAAACAGGGTGGTGCTGTTGTTGTCTGGCGCACTGACCTCTACCTCGCGGAGGCTGAGCATCAACTCGCAGACACTTCCTCCTACCTCTCCCTGGACCATGACCCCACCACTGAACATCAAGCCATTGTTTCCAGGAATGTCACTGACCTCATCTCCTCTGGGGATCTCCCTCCCACAGCTTCCAACCTGATAGTCGCCCAACTTCGGACGGCCCGCTTCTATCTCCTACCCAAAATCCACAAACAGAACTGTCCCGGTAGACCGATCATCTCAGCTTGCTCCTGCCCCACAGAACTCATTTCTCATTATCTTGACTCCCTTCTCTCTCCCCTTGTCCAGTCCCTTCCCACCTACATCCGTGATTCCTCTGACACCTTACGTCACATCAACAATTTCCAGTTCCCTGGTCCCAACCGCTTCCTCTTCACCATGGACATCCAATCCCTCTACACCTCCATCCCCCACCAGGATGGTCTGAGGGCCCTTAGCTTCTTCCTCGAACAGAGGCCCGAACAATCCCCATCCACCACTACTCTCCTCCGTCTGGCTGAACTTGTTCTCACGCTGAACAATTTCTCCTTCAACTCCTCTCACTTCCTCCAAATAAAAGGTGTGGCTATGGGTACCCGCATGGGCCCCAGCTATGCCTGTCTCTTTATGGGGTATGTGGAACATTACTTGTTCCAGTCCTACTCCAGCCCCCTTCCACAACTCTTTCTCCGGTACATCGATGATTACTTCGGTGCCGCTTCATGCTCTCGTCGGGACTTGGAAAAATTTATTAATTTTGCTTCCAATCTCCACCCCTCCATCATTTTCACGTGGTCCATCTCTGACACTTCCCTTAGCTTCCTTGACCTCTCTGTCTCAATCTCTGGTGATAGACTGTCGACCAATATCCATTACAAACCCACCAACTCCCACAGCTATCTCGACTACAGCTCCTCACACCCCACTTCCTGTAAGGACTCCATCCCATTCTCTCAGTTCCTTCGCCTCCGTCGCATCTATTCTGATGATGCTACATTCAAAAACAGTTCCTCTGACATGTCCTCCTTCTTCCTTAACCGAGGTTTTCCACCCACGGTCGTTGACAGGGCCCTCAACCGTGTCCGGCCCATCTCCCGCGCATCCGCCCTCACGCCTTCTCCTCCCTCCCAGAAACATGATAGGGTCCCCCTTGTCCTCACTTATCACCCCACCAGCCTCCGCATTCAAAGGATCATCCTCCGCCATTTCCGCCAACTCCAGCATGATGCCACCACCAAACACATCTTCCCTTCACCCCCCTTATCGGCATTCCGTAGGGATCGCTGCCTCCGGGACACCCTGGTCCACTCCTCCATCACCCCCTACTCCTCAACACCCTCCTATTTCACCACCCCATGCCCACGCAAAAGATTCAACACCTGCCCCTTCACTTCCTCTCTCCTCACCGTCCAAGGACCCAAACACTCCTTTCAAGTGAAGCAGCATTTCACTTGCATTTCCCCCAACTTAGTCTACTGCATTCGTTGCTCCCAATGTGGTCTCCTCTACATTGGAGAGACCAAACGTAAACTGGGTGACCGCTTTGCAGAACACCTGCGGTTTGTCCGCAAGAATGACCCAAGCCTCCCTGTCGCTTGCCATTTTAACACTCCACCCTGCTCTCTTGCCCACATGTCTGTCCTTGGCTTGCTGCATTGTTCCAGTGAAGCCCAACGCAAACTGGAGGAACAACACCTCATCTTCCGACTAGGGACTTTACAGCCTTCCGGACTGAATATTGAATTCAACAACTTTAGGTCGTGAGCTCCCTCCCCCATCCCCACCCCCTTTCTATTTCCCCCTTCCTTTTTTTTCCCCAATAAATTATAAAGATTTTCCTTTTCCCATCTATTTCCATTATATAAAAAAAAATAAAAAAAAAAACACTAGAGCTATACCTTGAGTGCCCTACCATCCATTCTTAATTAGCACATTCGTTTAGATATCACCAACTTTAACTTTAACACCTATGTGTTCTATTGTACTATTGACATTGACATCTTTTGATGATCTGCTTCTATCACTGCTTGTTTGAACCTACAACCACACCGCCCCCCCCCCTCCCCCACCTCTCTGTCTCTCTATCTCTCCGCCCCCCACACACACACCTTAAACCAGCTTATATTTCAACTCTTTCTTGGACTCGAACTCAAGTTCTGTCGAAGGGTCATGAGGACTCGAAACGTCAACTCTTTTCTTCTCCGCCGATGCTGCCAGACCTGCTGAGTTTTTCCAGGTAATTCTGTTTTTGTTATAGTTTGATAATTGCCTGTTGCAGTGGTCACTTATTTACCATCCTGTTCATGGAATTTATAGAACAAATTCAGCACAGAAGGATGTCCCTGCTGAAGGAAAAATGACAGAATATTATTTCATAGAGTCACAGATCCTACAGCACAGAAAAAAGGCCCTTTGGCCCATCGAGTCTGCACCAGTCAAACAAGTACCTATCTATTCTAATCACATTTTCCAGCACTAGGCCCGTAGCTTTGTATGCGATGGCATTGCAAGTGCACATCCTAATACTTCTTAAATGTTATGAGGGTTTCTGCCTCTACCACCCTTTCAGGCAGTGAGTTCCAGATTCCTACCACCCTCTGAGTGAAAATATTCTTCCTCATATCCCCACTAAACCTTCTGCCTCTTACCTTAAATCTATGCCCCCTGGTTATTGATCCCTCCACCAAGAGGAACAGCTCCTTCCTCTCTACCCTATGTATGCCCCTTATCATTTTATACACAAAAATTCTAATTCCACCATCTGCCATTAGCAGGATTAGAACCCAGGTCCCCAAAGTACTAACCTCGGTCTCTGGATTAACAGTGGAGCACTAAACTAAGGTAAAAGCAAAATACTGCAGATGCTGGAAATCTGAAACAAAAACAAAAATTGCTGGGAAAACTCAGCAGGTCTGACAGCATCTGGGGAGAGAAGGACAGAGTTAACGTTTCCAGTCCAGATGACTCTTCTTCTATTGAAATAATGGCACAGACCTCCAAATTAATAAAATAACCTGCAGTCCGAAACAATCGTAAAAATAAAAGTTAGTTAAAAGTACAATAAAAAAAAAAATGGCCAGCGAATCTCATGTCATAAACTGTGCTGTGGATACGTCTGGTACCTGCTGAAGTTAGTAGACGTAATAGTGACATTAATATGACGTAATGGTAGATGTGATTACATAAGAAAAGGTGTAAAAATGAGCTATATCCAAGACAAATAGGAACAGTATCGCTCACGAAACACAGAGATGCTGCCAGCTCGTTCAGTTCACTGTCACAAATAATGAAGAATTCAGATCTGGATTATTCCCATGGTAGGAGGCGAAGTTTGAATCCAAAGGACAAACCGACTCAGCTGACAGGTAGGTAGATCAATCGAAAATTAAAAGGATAGCAAACACCAATCAGCTGCAAGTAGACTGTGTCGCCTTTGTAAGGAATTTACGAACTATTCTTGGCCGGAATAGACTGAAGTAAGGGACTGTAAGGTGCTGAGTAAATTGCAATGCTACATGTTTCAGAGCAGACCACAAAAATCTCAGTGCGAGTAAAACCGAGATATACAATGGCAACTCCTTTACTACAAACTGCATGAATTCCATACGAGGCTGTGCTTCTGACTAAAGGAGGTGTAACCATCCACAATTGATTTCACAAAGCGACAAATCGAATACCATTCCACAACTCTCACACAGTTACCTTCCGCTATAAAATACGTTGAATCCATATTCTGCATTAAACCCAGAGTTCAACAGATTCAAACGACTTAAGGTGTTAAAATGAGCGTTGCATTAGGCAGTGTTAAGTATTAAGTCGATTTTCAAGAGGAAGCATGTTCCTGGTTTTACAGATCGGCGGCAATTTCCGTTTTAAATTTAAATATTTCGGATTCATCAAATCTGGTGCCTTTATTTTCCCCTTGTTCATGAACTCCACGCTTAACATCAGGAACAGACAGATAGGGGCAAACGTTAGAGCAGGTAAAGAAAGACACGGAGATTAAGTGAATCTCCCAATCATGCAACAGAAACTGAATTAACCATTACCAATTTGCTCTATGTTATATTCATTTTTTTCCCCCTTGCTTTATATTTTGGCGGTCTTTTCAAATTTGGAAAAAATATATCATCAATTGGAATCTGAATATTTTTGGCGCACTTAAATTCCGCCCTCAACTCCGTGGTGATTGGTGAATCAAGCAGTTACCTGATTGGGTATGTGAACAAAAACAGGAGACGCAAAAGACAGTAACCAATCAGCACGGTCCCCAGGATATCAGCATTCTCTGTGAAAGTGCTTGTGAGATTGTTACAATGTCTGGAAGAGGAAAGACCGGTGGGAAAGCTCGGTCCAAGGCCAGGTCTCGCTCCTCCCGGGCCGGACTGCAGTTCCCGGTGGGTCGCGTTCACAGGCTGCTGAGGAAGGGTAACTACGCTGAGCGTGTGGGTGCCGGAGCCCCGGTCTATCTGGCCGCCGTGCTGGAATACCTGACGGCTGAAATCCTCGAGCTGGCCGGTAACGCGGCCCGGGACAACAAGAAGACCCGCATCATCCCCAGGCACCTGCAGCTGGCCGTCCGCAACGACGAGGAGCTGAACAAGCTGCTGGGAGGGGTGACCATCGCTCAGGGCGGGGTGCTGCCTAATATCCAGGCCGTGCTGCTGCCCAAGAAGTCCGGCGCCTCTGCAGCCGCCAAGACCAAGTGAAGCGACCATTCTTTATACTGACAACCCAAAGGCTCTTTTCAGAGCCACTCACTGAATCAATGCCAAGGGGCGACCTGTTGTCTATCCGCTTGCTGTTTGTAATGTGTCAGAGATGAGGTGGTCTGGGACACTGGAGAGCCGGAATTTCCATGGAATTGGGGAGTTTGTGAGGAGAGAGAAACACAGAGAGGCAGCAGCAGCCTAGAGCTGACAGCAGCTTGTCTCCGCCCCGTCCGCTCGCTGCCTTTAAGTTGCTCAGTGCCGCTACCAGCGGATTGACGCTAGCAGCGGATTTGAGAGGGGCGCTTTTCGCCAATTCACCACCCGCTCACTCTCTGGCGGACACGCTCTATGCCAGGCTCCTCACCCCTCCCCCTCCCTGCTGTTTGTAATGTGTCAGAGATGAGGTGGATTTAGTCCGAAACATATTATGAAAATTAGCTGGGAGGGGTGTGAGTGAAACTCTCCGGGGGAGACAAGCAACTACTTGCAAACAAATCATCGCACTATTTGCACCCTACTCCCATGGGTCGCCTGCGCATGACAGGACTGGAAGGTAAAAGTAGATGATGATGTCTGGTTCTGGGAGGCAATGAACAGCTTTAGAGTCATAAGGGTTATACAACACAGAAGCAGGCCCTTCGGCCCACCGTGTCCGTGCCAGCCATCAAGCACCTATCTATTCTAATGCCATTTTCCAGCACTCGGCCCTTAGACCTGTCTGCTATGGAGTTTCAAGTGCTCAGCAAATACATTGTAAATATTGTGAGCGATCCTGCCCCAACCATCCCCTCAGGCAGTGTGTTCCAGATTTCAAGCACACTTGGCGTGAAAACAAATCCTCAAATCCCCCTCTAAACCTCCTACCTCTTACTCTAAATCTATGCCACCTGATTACTGACACCTGCACTAAAAGAAAAGTTTCTCCCTATCTATGTCCCTCACTACTTTGTATACCTCTGTCAGGTATCCCCTCAGTCTTCTCTGCTTTAAGGAAAACAACCTCAGCCCATCCAATCTCTCCTCATAGCTGAAACACTCCAGCCCATGTTACATCCTGGTGAATCTCCTCTGCACCCTAAACATCTCTCAACGAGCTTACTTGAGACCCAAGCCTGTTTCAGAAGGACCAAACGAAGAATCCAAATTCAAACCGGGTTGCAAGGAACACACTGAGTGGCTCTGGTCACGGAATACATTTAGAACAATTAATGCAATAAGCATTGTATTACTGATTTAGTGGTTTGAAAAATACAACTACAGTTAATCACCTCGATTCCGCAACACATGCCAACCCCATAGAAACTAAGAGCAGGAGTAGGCCATTCAGCCCTTCGAGCCTGCTCTGCCATTCATTCTGATCATGGCTGATCATCCAACTCAATAGCCTGCTCCCACTTCCTCCCCTTATCCTTTGACTGTTTTTGCCCCAAGAGCTATATCTAACTCTTTCTTGAAAACATACAATGTTTTGGTCTCAACTACTTTCTGCGGTAGCAAATTCCACATGCTCACCAGTTTCTGGATGAAGATATTTCTCCTCATCTCAGTCCTAAATGGTCTACCCCGTATCCTCAGAGTGTGACCGCTTGTTCTGGACTCCCGCACATCGGGACCAGAAGGGATAACCGGGAGCTCTGCTTTTGGTGCATGGTTTGGATTGTAAAAAAAACATGCATTCAGGAATGTTGTGGAAGGGAGATTGAAGGAAAGTGGAGTTTGCATAAATCCACTGAATTGAGGTCCACACAGCAATGGGACATGGATGTGACAGACACTCAAAGGCAAAATGATTATTCAAACACAGCCCACAGGCACATTGTGAGCAGTAAACCTGGAATCAGTGTAGGGATGCATATTGCGCCTACTCATTTCAGCTAATTCAATCATTGGAACATATACGTTCAACAATATGAATTTAGACTTAAACACGGTTTACATAAAGGATGTGCAAGTCCCAGCCCACTCCACACCCCGCGATAAAACACTAGAAACAGGAGTCACACCATTTTCTCTTTAATTTCTACTGCTTAATTCAAACCTTTATTGTTCATGAGGTTTATATGTGTCCGGAAAATTTCGCCCATTAGTAGGAGGCTTATTCCAGCCTATTGTAAACAGATCAGAGAATGAATGAGAATTTAATCCTGGTTCAAAGGCAGGAAGTTGTATCCGGGTCAAAAATAGGGCGCACAGACATTGAGTTTTTATGTTATTTTTATATTGAGATTGACTTTATCTGCCTTCGAACTCGGTTTAATTTAACTTCATTGTTACTCGTCCCTCTGAAATTGGCGGGCATTTTGAAATTGATTTACCGTCAGTTTCTGCTCCACCAATCAGGGAACAGAGATTCTTGGCGCCCATCGCTCTATTCGAACGTTGCCAGGGGGATGTGGCGGTAGCCAATCAGGGTAAGTGGGCGTGCCCCATAATGTCTTAAATAGACAGACACAGAGCGGCTTCATCATTCTCAGAGTCTGTGTTCCACAGCGTTTGTTCTCATGGCCAGGACCAAGCAGACAGCGCGCAAGTCGACCGGAGGGAAAGCTCCCCGCAAGCAGCTGGCGACCAAAGCTGCCCGCAAGAGCGCTCCAGCCACGGGCGGCGTGAAGAAGCCCCATCGCTACAGGCCCGGCACTGTGGCTCTGCGGGAGATCCGCCGCTACCAGAAATCCACCGAGCTGCTGATCCGCAAACTGCCCTTCCAGCGCCTGGTGCGGGAGATCGCTCAGGACTTCAAGACCGACCTGCGCTTCCAGAGCTCGGCCGTCATGGCCCTGCAGGAGGCCAGCGAGGCTTACCTGGTGGGGCTCTTTGAGGACACCAACCTGTGCGCCATCCACGCCAAGCGGGTCACCATCATGCCCAAAGACATCCAGCTGGCGCGCCGCATCCGCGGGGAGCGCGCCTAAACACCCCACCTCAGCACCAAGTGCGACAAAGGCTCTTTTAAGAGCCACCAAGTCGGTCAGAGGAAGAGCTGCGATCTATTGTTCAAAGAAGCCACCTCTTCTGCGTGTATTTTTTTTTTTGTCCACCCTACACCTTTCCTTTGCCACCTTTGTTGGGTTTTGGAGAACATTTGAAAGACGGTTATTTTATTATTCCAGGAACGTTTTCCCAATTAGTGGCAATTGAGGAAAACACAGATCCCATTGGCTTCTAAACATTATCAGTCACTTCTCTGAGTGACCAACGCCACGCTTTCACTTATCTTATACCTTCGGGAGGAATGGCGGTGCGGTCGATGCTTTTTGGTCCATTTTATTGCAGCTTGTAATATTCCTTTATATTGCCAATCAGATCTCTGCTCGACTCACCAACGTGGAGACGTCACGTGGTTGACGTCCGAAAGTAATGGCGCCAAATCTTCAGTTACCAACCCCTTACATATTTCAAATTAGAAAAGACCGCCAAAATAAACCCGCACTGAAATCGTAATAGCTAATTCCTTTTTTTTAATTATTACAGTGCACGATTCACCCAATTCTCTCCATCTTTTGGACATCTTACCTGTATCTGTTGGTTTCTGACTTGTGAGTGCGGAGTTTCATGTATCTGACTTGAAGCCAAAATTAAAGGCGCCAATTTTGCAGGAACCGAGCCTTTGTTTTATTTAACATTGAAAAGCCCGCCGATTTGATGCATAATATTGCCTTAACATATAACGCAGTCAATTCCAAAGTTTAAAAGATTGGTCTCCCTTATTGCACTATATCATCTTTGATCACAAGCCCCAAATTCGTTTGTAAAATCCGGAATCCATTCGGGTTTAATCTCGGACCGTTTTTTCCAGTCCTCTTACTCTATGCTCAACAGATTCTGGCATGTGAATATGGGCTTTTGTTAGGACTCTCTGCACCTTGTGTATCACTGTCCGTTAATTGAATATGATGCTCACTTTTCACCTTTGTAATTTAGCATGTGAACATGGATTTTAATCAGCACTTATCAGTTGTTGACTGTGTATAAATGTCATATTCATTCTGTATGTATTCAGTTGTGAATTAATCTTGCTAACCTTTGGTATGTTCCTGTTATGGGACTGTATATGGCTGCAGAATTAATACTCTAGATGTCATTTTTGGACACGGCACTGAATTCGGTTTTTTAATTTCACCATATCTGTTAAGAATTGATGAATTATGTGTTTTATTATGTGTTTTCACTTACTTGAATACTGTGATAGAGTTACATTGATCCTGTACCCACCCGTGTCTTGTATTGTATGTGGATGTATATATTTTGACCTCTGTGTAGGACTCTGTACCTGCTTTGTATGGAAGAGTGCATTCATTCTATCTGCAATATTTTCTGGTACTATCCGTGAGAGTGGGATTTCATCTGAATCTGTCAATATCTGGACCTAAATGAGAATGAAGTTGATATGGATCCAGCCAACTTCTCTGAGAGCAATATTTTTTGTGTGTCAGTCAATCTGGGGAATGTTATGTCATTGTGAGTTTTTCGGCTCTGAGTCCTTTAGACTTTTCTAAAAAGGTTTGTGTATGTCTGTGGCTCTTGATCTCCATTTAAGTCCCTGCTCCTCTGTATGTGGTAGGATTAATGCTTTGCTTCCCAATTTAATGTTAGTTTCTGGCTCTATATTTATTAGTCCCTTAAAATGATGGAATGTCTATTCACTCATTTAGCTGACAGTGAGTGTGTGATTCATTCAAATTATCCCTGCATCTGCTATTGCATGGGGATGTGCCACTCTGCATGTTTTTCAGTGCCTGGTATAATGCACGATTTGGGGATTAAATTGTACATGACGGTGTCCGGTAAGGTGTTTGTGGGGTTTTTTCTACATTGTTATGGACTCTATGATTTTATATGAATGAGATTATTTTGGTATCCTTTAGTTTCAGGTAGGGTAAGTGAATGTCGGGTTCATGATATAGCTTTCAGCCTTGGTGCTTTCCATGACTAAGTGCTAAGGTTAAACAAGAAGTGTTCAGAGACCTTACGTTATGATTCTTAGTGAGAACATTGATATGGCAAGTGTTGTGTTTTAAGATCTGTATTCATTAAAATTATATTTTACCTTTATTTCAGATATTGTATGAGATCTTTTGAGTGGAATTTAAAGTGTTGTTCTGTGGGGAATCTGGGTATATTCTTAGCTTTAGATATACAGATGACTGAAATGTACAGATTTAATGCTAAGAATCAACTCTTGTGAAAGGAATGGATTGTCTTTCAATTTGAAAAAGTTTTGGGCTAAGATTGATGGGCCTACCATTCTGTGACACTTAATGAGTGTGAATTGGGGATAATATTCTGTCTCCCCTGTCATGTTTGAATGTTGCATTGAACATGTCTGCCCACTTTTGGTTTAACCTATAACATGGTTTCTACCAATGTTATACCCATAAGTTATATTCTGTAGTTGCATAGGAGTTCAAGAATGGTACTCAATTTGCAGCTCTGTGAAAACAATTGTGAACAGTTACATCCCCTTCAATCAACTATATAGCCTCACATGTAATTGATGCAGTTTAGAGTCAAGGAAATACCATTGTACCATTATTGATGCAGATCTTTTCATAGAATCACAGAATCACACAGTGCAGAAGAGGTCCTTCAGCCCATCGAATCTGCACCAACACATGAGAAACACCTGATTTACCTACTTAAACCCATTTACCAACACTTGGCCCATAGACTTGAATGTTATGATGTGCCAAGTGCTCATCCAAGTACTTCTTAAAGGATGTGAGGCAACCCGCCTCCATCACCCTACCAGGCAGCGCATTCCAAACTGTCACCACACTCTGGGTAAAAATTTTTTCCTCACATCCCTCATAAACCTCTTGCCCCTCACCATGAACTTACGCCCCCTTGTGACTGACCCTTCAACCAAGGTGAACAGCTGTTCCCTATCCACCCTGCTCACGCCCCTCATAATCTTGTAGACCTCAATCAGGTCGCCCCCTCGGTCTTCTCTGCTCCAACGAAAACAACCCAAGTCTATCCAATCTCTTTTCATAACTCAAATGTTTCATCCCAGGCAACATCCTGGTTAATATTTTGTTAGACTAGTATGAAATATATAGCCCTGTCTAAATTCTGAGGTACTGCATTGCAATTTATTAAGTACCTTACAGTGAGCTATCTTTTTTTCTGTTCTGGCTAAGAACAGTTAATTAATATCTGATGAGAATGAAAGAGAATATGAAATTTGTTGTGTTTTATTTTAATCCTTTGATTGGTCTGCTGGATCAGACGGTAGATGGAAATATAAATTAAGTTAATAAAGACTCTGCGGATCAGTTTGTCTCTTGGATTAACCAGTTGTCTCTTCCCTTTGAAACAGTGTGGGAATGAACAATTATTTATTTGTGACAGTGGACATAATGACCTGGCAGCATCTCTGTTCTCTGTGAACGATGCTGCACCTACCTTATGTTGGAACAAGCTCACTTTTCATCTTGCTTATGGTATAACTTCTATAGTTGTCACTATTATGTATTATTATACACTATTATGTATATTAGTTAATAACCTCATCTGTCAATGCATAGCATTGTTTGTGAGCTGAGATTTGTTCACTTTTTAAATTGATCCTTTCAACCATTTTATGTTTACTATTGTTTCCAATGAATGTTAATTTATTAATTTTTAGGCCTGTACTATTATTTCAGTAGTGTTTCAATTAAAAAAATAATGAGGCTGAATTTCACTTTCAGAAAATATGGGTGAAAAGATTATTTTGTCATCTTATTTGAATTGGGATCCCCTTCTTTGCTGCAATTAATTCTATGAATTGCATGTAAAGTCACCAGGATCCATGTAGGTATTTTAATCTGTATCAATTATTTTTTTTCTGGAATGGAAGTTTGACGCTGGTCTGTAATTCTCATGCTTTGTGTGTAATTACACTACATGTTAACTTTTCTTGTGGGTGAGTGACTTTTCAAAAATCCATCCATGGCATTTTTTTTGGCATAAGATGTATTTCATTCTCTAATTTCCAGTTTTCTTTTAGATAATGAGTATAAGTTCTGTATAATTGTGTGCATTTTCAGGTATGTGAGTATGATTGGTTTTTCTTCTTTTGTATTTATTAAGTTCTCAGATGCTAAAATGTGACTTTGACATGGAACCTGTCAGTTACTGGTAAGTGAGTGTTGGTGTTACACTGTGCCTGTGAATATCTGGTGTATGAGCATTACTTTGTAGCATTTCATTACTTGCAAGTGACCTTTCTTTTTCTCCCTGTATCTAACATTTTGTGGCATGTGAATGTGAACATGTGTGTTGGTCTCACTTGGCATTCGACAGTTTTGTTAAGTGTCTGGTAAGTTTATGTAAATTTACATTGTTTCTTTTTCAGTTTTTAACAAGTAAACATGTGTTAGAGTCTTTTTCCCAGTCTCTGACATGAAAATGAGCAAATACCATGAAGGTTTCATTTTTTTTCTGTATGTGTCACATATATTCCTTAATCATTCTTCTCTTGTAAAGAAATTCTAAGATATACTCAGATTCTCTCAGTAATGTTATGTCATTGTGTGATTGTTGAAGTGCGTGTGCGCCTGTGTGTGTGTGTGCCTGTCTGTGTGTGTGGGTGTGTATGTGTGCCTGTTTATTCTCCTTTTGTCTCACTTATGTGTGAATGGACTTTACTCTCTATCTGTCATTTTTCAATATGTACATGTGCATAATGACTGGCACTCACAAGTATCTGGTATCGTGGTAAAGGTTCATTTTGTACATATCCAGTTTTACCTTTTCTCTTATGATAGCCTTGGCTTTAAGCTGTAATATTTGGCTTCTGGTATGGAAGTACACATTTTACCTGTACCTGACCCTTTCAGATATGAGAGTGTGGTATTCAAATTGTCTGCTCGTTTCTAGCCTCTGATGTGAGCATGCTTTTTACTTTTATTAAAGTTGGCATTTTTAATGAGACTCTGCATTTACTGTGAATGTCAGTATCTGATCTACGATTGTGGATTTTAAACTGTACTGGTTTGTTTCTGTTTGGGATTGAAATCTCTGTTATAGGAGTGATATATTCCATTCTGCTCTTGTTACTTTCTAATGAACTGAATGATGCTTTTGATCAAAATCTGTTTAATTTTGGTGCCTAAATAGGGGATTTCCTTTGCAATTGTCAGATTTTGACATGAAGGAATGTTTGTAATCTGTAGCAAAATCAAAAACAAAATATCTACAGGTGGATGCTTGAAATCTCAGGAAAAAGGAAACACAATTGCTGGGAATACTGAGCAGGCCTGACAACATCTGTGGAGACAGGAGCTGAATTACCCTCCACCTGAAAATTCTGATGTCAGAAAAGGTCATTGAACTGTCATTTTCACTCTCATCCTTTCTCCACAGGTACTGGCTTCCTTGCTGAATATTTTGTGCATTGATGGTGTTTCTTCCTCCCCCTGTACGTGTTAATTTCCAACAAGTGAATATGGCATCACTGTGCACCTGCCAATGTCTGACACTTATGTTTCATTCCTATTCTGACAGGGTTTCAATGTAGAATTTGGTGTGCACGTGTGCATGTTTCTAGAATGGGAGATATTTATTTTGTCTGCAATTTTCATAGAATGCTATGCAAATGTCAGTTCACCCTCTATCTGTCACTTTTTAACATGTTACTATGAGTCTTATTCTTTACCTGTCTGTGAATGGGGTTTTTGAAATGCACCTAGTTATTTGCTGCAAAATGACTGTTTTCTTTTATACCTGTTTGGAATTAATTATATTTTTTTAAAAAAACAAATATATACTTTATTCATAAAATATCTGAAAGAACATTTCTAAATCGCCATCACAAAAATAACAATCAGATTCAACTTATACACATGGATCACGAGATGCTTCAATGCAATCAATGAATATTACAATCATTTCAATATGGTCATTACAGACAGTCAGACAGTGCAATGATATTGGAGTTATCAACATACATCATGTTGCACCCTGAGGTGTTTCAATACTATTAGTATTCAATGCAGATATTTTTTGTGAGCCATACAGCTTTACTCTGGGCATTTAACTCTCTGTAATGCACTTGTGGCTATTACTCTGCACCTGCCAGTGCCTGACTTGTGAGGATGCATTTCGCATTCACTGTTGCTGACATGTAATGCATATTTTACTACTTAACTCTCAGTTACTGGTATGTAGATGTGCAGATTTTATTCTGTATCAGTAATTCTGTGATATGTCAGTGTGCTTCATTTTCCTGTTGTTTGGGTCAGGGTCAGAAATGTCAGCATGGTAAAAGAAATATGTTGAAATTCTTAGGCTATCTTAAATGAATGAGAATTTAATTATTTGCTTTCAATCCCTGGTATGAGAATGTGCCCTATGCTTATCATATTCTTGTATGTGAGTATTGTCTTCCCTGCAGGTCTCTATGCACCTTGTAGGTCATTGTTGGTTTTGCCGTGAACATGTCAGCCTGTATTACTTGAGTGTGATGTTCACATTGCAGCTTTCAGTTTAGTGTGTGAGCATGGACCATTCGCTCCCTCCCATCAACCCTTCAACCCAAACCTCCAGATTTTGATGCATGTTCATGTGTGATTTTACTGTAGCTATCAACGTCTGCTTTCTGGGTACCCATTTTCTTCCGATTTTGAAAATTATGTTATGGAAAAAATGATTTTATTCTGCACCTCTTTATTGCTGGTCTGTGTCTGTGATTTTACAATGTAAGCATCTGTCCCTGTCATGGGAATTCAGGTTTCTTCTGTATCTGTCAGTCTCTCCCATGAGAGTGGTGTAATGTAATTTGCTGTACTTGTCAAAATCTGCTTTGTCAGTTAAGGTTTAACATTTCTTGTTTGTAGAGATCTGTTGATATAACTATTAGTGAGAATATTGCTCTGGCACGTGATGTGTATGTGGGTCTGTATTAATGAATATGTACTTTATCATTATCCGGGGGAGGCAATGGTGTTTTGATGTTGTCATTGGACTATTAATCCAAAGACTTAGGGTAATACTCTGGGGACCCGGGTTCGAATCCTGCCGAGGCATGGCGGATTTTGAATTCTATAAAAATCTGGAATTAAAAGACTAATGGTGACCATTGTCGATTGTTCTAAGAACCCATCTGGTTCACTAAGGCTGGAAACCTGTTGTCCTTAGCTGGTCTGACCTACATATGGTGTTGTGTTCGACCCACTGGGCCACTCAGTTGTAATAAACCGCTACAAAGTCACAGAAATGGAATGGAACCAGATGGACCACCCGACATTGACTGAGGAAACAAAAGTGACTAAACTCAGCCCTGTCGACCCTGAAGGACAAGGGTAGCAGGTAGATGGGAACACCTCCAGCTAGAATTTCCCCTCCATGTCACTCCATCATCCTGACTTGGAAATATATCCTGTTCCTTCACTGTCGCTGGGGAAACATTTTGGAACTGCCTCCCTAACAGCACTGTGGGTGTACCTACACCACGTACACAGCTCAAGAAAGCAGCTCACCACCACCTTCTCAAGGACGACTAAATGGTGGCACAGCCAGCAAAGCCCACATCCCATGAATAAAGTTAAAAGCATAAATTATATGGGATCTTTGGTTTTAAAGTTATAGTGTTGCTTTATGAATGCTGGGTGCACTCAAGGATTAATTCTGTAAATTTCAATCAGTTTTAGCACCTGGTCTTTAAATTGTAGGTGATGTACTAGTCTTCTGACATGGACGTGCTGCCCTTCAATCAGATAATGGCTGTGATTTTTGACTGCAATTGGTGGACCTGTAATTCAGCAGTACTGAGTAGGAGTGTACTGTGGTAAAATTATTCCACCACCCCTGAGTGTCTGACCATTGGATGGAGCATTTATACCTGGGTTTGATATCAGTTTGAGCCTGACTATTTCTGTTCTTGGTGATGGTGGAGCTGATGTTCTGTCAGTATCTCTGCAACCTCGGAGTAACATCGTACCTGCTGTCAGTTAGAAAGAGGCGGCTACACTTTTATTTTTCCTGGGGGATCATCAGCTTGAATCTGATCCTTTCACTGATTTGCCTGGAGGAAGAAACACAAGTCTTGTAACTCAAAATCAGCGGAGGACATTGAAAGCCAAGAGGTCAACGTAATCTTTCAACTGACAAATTAAAAAATATATATATCTAGATTGAAAACATAACGAACAATAAAAACTAAAGTGTCTGATTCCACGTCAGCAGCCTGCTTTGGTAGTTCTCAAGCAATTGAGTGACACTCAGAAACAATCCACATCTGTATGGCTCCAGGGGTGACCCTCCCTGAGGATACAAAGACAGTTCAGATTTCAATATCCAGCTCCCAGCCGGTGCTAAAATGTTTATATCTTAATAGCTGGTGCCTCCAATACGTGTCCCTTACATGGTTTCTCTCCTCCTTACTCTCTGCCTGTTTCGACTGTTCACTGTCCAAATGCCGACAAGTTGCATGAATCAGCAGCAATACTTGGAATATGCGTTACAGGTTTGAGGGGACAAAATCCCAATAGTTTTCAATTGCAGATTCCTCAGGTTCTGCCTCCCTCAGCGGGGCCACACACAGCCCCAGAAAGGCCTCTCTCCGTCCACCCGCTCACTCCAAGTTCCGGAACACGCCTTGCACCGCTCCGCCTCTTACAAACAGCCCCCGGTTCTCCCCGAACTTACCCCCAGTCAATGATGATTTCTGTGTCCACACTGACAAACCGGTGCACTGCTGGAATCAGAACGCTGTTTACTCGCTTACCCGGGTCCTAAGATTTCCATGTCCGTCCGTTTGAAACAAAGGTCTCCCGCTCACTGAGTGAAAGACCCTCAAGGTCAGTGCTTGGGCGAGGTGAGGGGCGCATGCGCTCGCTAGTCTTGTCGGGGAAACTGAAAGAGGGCAGCACTGCGCAAGCGCTTCCCTGGAATAGACGTCACAGAACAAAGGTCAATTGCTCCTCCCCTCAGTCAATGTTGTCCAGCTTGAGCATCACAACCGGGGCTGTGTGGTACGGGCAGAGTTTTAGGCAGGTGGACGATCTCGGAAGCTCAAACTGATATCTCTCCCTGCAGCATCTTTGCTGTTCATTCACCGGTTTAAGAAATCAATCCGCCCAGTGAATCTATGTGTTTGCCGTGACCAAGCAGATGTTAATGTCTGATCTTAAAAGTCACTGTTTAATATAACCAGTTTGAACCTCTCAGTCACTTCGTGTCATATCGAACAACTTTTGTCCAAAGTTTTCCGAGAGCTCCAGAGGTTATGGATCATTACATTTCGGATACTATTCACCTCACCCACTGGCATTACTTCTGTTTGTTTGATAGAAATGTGTCTGCCTCTGGCCCAGTATTAGTGCGAGCTGAGTCACGTCATTTCTCACCTCTGTGGGTCTGTCAGTTTTAAATTAGTTTACCCGATCATGTTCTGAATCTTCGGGTGTTTCAAAAAGGAAACCTCTCAATCTTCTAAGTTCCAATGATTAAAAGTTCAACTTGTTCACGATTCCCTCATCAGTCCACAGCATCATTTCAGGAATCTAGTCAGTAAAATTCACTGAACGATTTCAAGATGATTATACCCCGCTCTGGTTCTAAAAGATGTTTGGGACAAAATTATTAATTATCATATTTGGATATTCTATTGAAATACTGATAATATGTATGCCTCCAACCGATGATAGATATGAGGATCACTCATTGCTATAATGACACATGGTAGCAATAGAGAGAGCGATGTATCTGCCTCTCACTCCCTTGGTCCTTCTATCTCCTTCATTCTTGCTCCCTCTCCCCCCTGTCTCACGACTTCTGGTGCTGTGCATGTTACTGATGTTAATGATATCTCAATATACACTGACAATGTGAGCACTCCCGTGTTATGAGTCAGAATGTCACTGTTCATTCTCCACTCGGAAATTCAGGACTGACAATTTATATGATTACGAAATTGATTTCATCTGAAAAAGAGTCACACAGACTCCAAAAGTTAACTCTGTATTCCTCTCCACAGATGCTGTCAGACCTGCTGAGTTTTTACAGCTATTTTTGTTTTTGTTTCAGATTTCCAACACCCGCACTATTTTGCTTTTATTTCATTAGATTATCTCCAATCAAAAATTGAAGCGAGCTCTGAAAAGCCCTTTCATTGTCAGGAACGTGACAATGTGCAACTTTGTGTTCATATATAACTGGACTGCTCTGGTCGTTGAGATTGGGGTATATTGCAAACTGTCAAATTGTGACCTGCCAGTTCAGGAGGAGCAACATAAACAGGGAAGTCTGGAGGGACCGGGAGCAGATAATTTATATTGTTACCAGAAATAAACATCTTGATGTGAGTTTTTCAGATAATGGCCTGAAATAACATAGCACAGAATCATACAGTGTGGAAGAGGCCCTTTGGCCCATCGAGTCTGCACCGACACGTGAGAAACACATGACCTACCTACTTAATCCCATTTTCCAGCACTCTCGCATGTGTTAGACTCCTTGGTCCATGTTTCAAGATGGGTCGGAGGCCTTGAATGTTATGACGTGCCAAGTGCTCATCCAGGTACTTTTTAAAAGATGTGAAACAACCCGCCTCCACCACCCTCCCAGGCAGTGCATTCCAGACCCTCACCACCCTCTGGGTTAAAAAAAAAGTTATTCCTCACAGTCACTCTAAACCTTGAACTTATATGCCCTTGTGACAGACCCTTCAATGAAGGGGAACAACTGCTCCCCATCAACCCTGTCTATGCCCCTCGTAATCTTGTACACCTCAATCAGGTCGCCCCTCAGTCTTCTCTGCTCCAACGAAAACAACCCAAGTCTATCCAACCTCCCTTCATAACTTAAATGTTTCATCCCAGGCAACATCCTGGTGAATCTCCACTGCAACCCCTCCAGTGCAATCACATCCTTCCTATAATGTGGCCACCAGAACGGCAGATGGTACACCAGCTGTGGCCTCACCAAGGCTCTATACAAATCCAACATGACCTCCCTACTTTTGTAATCTATGCCTCGATTGATTAAGGCAAGTGTCCCATATGCCTTCTCCCCCACCCCAATAACATGCCCCTCTGCCTTCAGAGATCTATGGACACACACGCCAAGGTCCCTTTGTTCCTCAGAACTTACCATTGTAAAGCCGTTCATTGAATACTTCCTTGTCAAATTACTCCTTCCAAAGTGTATCATGTTAGGCTTTTCAGAGTAAAACTCCATCTGCCACTTATCTGCCAATTTGACCATTCCGTCCATATCTTCCTGTAGCCCAACACACACAACCTCGCTGTTAAACATCAATCGGCGTATTAGACAATCTACGGTACCCTTGCCTCAGAGTGCTAAACGTTTGCTGAGTTTACAATCTAGAATATTCATCATAGAAAAGGGAGCAAATTTCGAAAAAGAGGAGGAATTTACACCAGAGAGCTTCACATTTTTGACCGTTGTTGCCTGTGAACATGTACATGGGAATATTGTGTAAGAGAGTGTTTTAAGTGGGAGGGCGAGTCAGAGGAATGAAACTGTGTTTGTGTGTCCGTTCTGATCATGAGATTTCCGAGTCCCGCTTGACTAAAATGAAAATATTTCCCATTCAAAAGTTCCCTCTTTTCCCTACCTAAACCCCGAAATGAGATTTCAAGAAAATTTCTGTGTATTTTTCTAGATTTCAGTCTAAAAGTAGAGGAAATGTCAGCGATCGGGTGAAGGAGCCGCATTAAATACGGTTTTAATCGAATTTGGAGTCTAAAAATGTCGTGAAATCTTTTCGACAGCAAAAAATACAATGTCAGAGATAAGAAGGATTCTGTCTGGGACTCTGGAGAGCCGGAATTTCCATGGAATCGGGGAGTTTGTGAGGAGAGAGAAACACAGAGAGGCAGCAGCAGCCTAGAGCTGACAGCAGCTTGTCTCCGCCCCGTCCGCTCGCTGCCTTTAAGTTGCTCAGTGCCGCCGCCAGCGGCTTCATTTCTCACCCCGTTCACGTTGACAGAGACACTTCTTTGTGCAGAGTCCCGGAACATGACCGACACCGCAGACGCCGAAACGGCTCCTCCAGCCGCTCCCGCCGCCCAGGTCAAGACTCCCAAGAAGAAGAAGAAGGCGGCTCCCCGGAGCGGAGCAGCCGGTCCCAAGCTGGGCGAGCAGATCCTCAAGGTTGTGGCGGATTGCAGCGATCGCAAGGGGATGTCGCTGCCCGCCATCAAGAAGGCGCTGCGCGGCAAAGGGCTGGATGTGGATAAACTCGGCTCCCAGATCAAGCAAAGCATCAAGAGGAATGTGAAGAATGGCTTCCTGGTTCAGGTCAAGGGCACGGGCGCCTCGGGATCCTTCAAAGTCCCTAAGAACACAGCCCCGGGGAAAGTGGGGAAGAAGGCGAAGGCAGCAGCTGGCAAGAAATCTCCAGTGAAGAAAGCGGCAGCCAAGAAGGTGACAGCAAAGAAAGCAGCGGCCAAGAAAACTCCAGTCAAGAAAGCAGCAGCCAAGAAATCCCCAGCCAAGAAAGCAGCAGCCAAGAAATCCCCAGCCAAGAAAGCAGCAGCCAAGAAAACAGCCAAGCAGTCGGCAACTCCAAAAAAGCCGGCGAAGAAAGCAGCCCCCAAGAAAAAGTCTCCTGCCAAGAAGGTGACGGCCGTCAAAAAAGTGGCCAAAGCCAGGGCCAAGCCCAAAACAAGATAAACAAAGACAGGAAATAAGGGAAAGGTCCCGAGCAAATTGTAAACCTCTGAAACCCAAAGGCTCTTCTCAGAGCCACCCACATTTCACATGAAAGAGCTGATCCCCTTATCATTTGATCCCTGTCTCGGAGCTGGGAGCAGATTTCAGATGGAAATGCATCCTTTTCCTCCCACGTAAATCCTATTTTCACTCACTCACTGACTCCACTCGACCCCTCTCCAACTATGCAATAAAACACAGGGATGACCTTACAGCTCCCTAACCGAGATATGTCAGAGTGCATTCAAAGTTTATCCTTTCTTTATTCACATTTTCAGGGTGAGAGTCAGCAATAGAGTGAGCATTGCTCCAAAGTCCGCTTCACAACTGAGGCCCATACCTGTTGTTTCTCTAATTCTGTTGGAAGAGATATTAGCGAATTTCTCAATCCCTTTTGGCAGTGTGAAGGGGAGGGGTAAGAGGCGAGTCTAGAGATGTGTTGGTATAGAATAGGAGAGGAATTGAAATAGATGCAGACATTTGACTTTTAATAGAAATGCAGTATCGAGGTGGGAATATTACTGAGAGGATTGGATGTAATACCTACGATTTTCGAACTATTTGGTTTATGATGTTGAACTATTTCAGTTACTTTTTTAGCTTTTTGTACAGCTCTGTTCAGAATTTGATAAATAAATGTATTTCGGGCAGGCAGGAGGAGGAGGGGCTGTTTTACCAGAGACATTGCCCTGACTGTCATTCAGGCTGTCTCGCCCCGCCTCTCTCTCTCTCTCTCTCTCTCTCTCTTTAAGTCTCCCTTTCTCAGTCAGGTCGGGGCTGGCTGTATAAAAGAGGAACGTGAAGCAGCTCCCCCACTCATTCAGCAGCGATTTGACTGAAGAAGCATTATGTCTGGCAGGGGTAAAGGAGGCAAAGGATTGGGGAAAGGCGGAGCAAAGCGGCACCGCAAAGTACTTCGCGATAACATCCAGGGCATTACCAAACCGGCCATCCGCCGCCTGGCTCGCCGTGGCGGTGTCAAGCGCATTTCGGGCCTCATCTACGAGGAGACCCGCGGGGTGCTGAAGGTTTTCCTGGAGAATGTGATCAGGGATGCTGTCACCTACACCGAGCACGCCAAGCGGAAGACGGTCACCGCTATGGATGTGGTGTACGCTCTGAAACGCCAGGGCCGCACTCTCTATGGATTCGGCGGCTGAACAAATCGACCTGACTCTATAACACTACCCAAAGGCTCTTCTAAGAGCCGCCCACAACCTCGCATTGAGAGCAGTGACCTCAGAGCGGGAGAGGGAAAAGCTCGATGTAGTTTTATAAATAGACAGCTTTGTCATCTGCGCATTTTCCAGTAACAATATAATCGTGAGTCACACAAAATTCATCGTTTAATTTTAATTTTGTTTTCAGGAATTCGCTTCCTTTATACCTGCCGAAACTCGATTCAAAGCTTGACTGAGGAACAGGACAGATTCCAAAATAACACCCGAGTTAACAAGATAAAGGCCAACATTTATTATACTTTGATCAGGAGTAACTATTTTGAGACACATTCTCGCTTCATCGTACTATTTTCACCATTTTTTTTTCTTCGCTTCCTCTTCCTGTGTCTTTGTAACATGACAGGGCCTGGAAGGTACCAGTATACGAGCTTTATATGGATCAGCCTGTATCGATGAAGCATGTTGACTGTTCACAGGAAGCACTTTATTTAAGCTTTATTCTGGCCTGTTTGAGAGCCATCAGTGATTGAATCCGAATTTAAACGGGAATGTAAGGCAAATATTGAGTGTCCCTTACCGCGGAATATGTTTAAAAGAGATCTTGCAGCAAGCATGAGACAGAATATTACCTATTTACTGATTGAAAGATAAAACTACCTTTAATCAACTCGATTCTGCATCCCAGGCCGAACCGAAAGGTTAACTGGAAGCTCTGCTTTTCGTGCATGGTTTGGACTGTGAAGATGCATTTATGCATTTTGCGGAAGACAGTTAAAAAATTTAAACAGAGATAAACATGGTTTACAAAAAGGGTGCGCGAGAACCCCCACCCACAACACCTACCCCACTATTAAAACAGGAGGCACATCATTTTCTCCTTAACTCAATAGAGCTTTGACATGAATAAACCGATACAAAAACAAAAACAGAATTACCTGGAAAAACTCAGCAGGTCTGGCAGCATCGGCGGAGAAGAAAAGAGTTGACGTTTCGAGTCCTCATGACCCTTCGACAGAACTTGAGTTCGAGTCCAAGAAAGAGTTGAAATATAAGCTGGTTTAAGGTGTGTGTGTGGGGGGCGGAGAGATAGAGAGACAGAGGGGTGGAGGGGGGGGCGGAGTTTGTAGGGACAAACAAGCAGTGATAGAAGCAGATCATCAAAAGATGTCAACAACAATGGTACAAAAGAACAAATAAGTGTTAAAGTTAAAGTTGGTGATATTATCTAAACGAATGTGCTAATTAAGAATGGATAGTAGGGCACTCAAGGTATAGCTCTAGTGGGGGTGTTTTTTGTTTTTTTTTTAAAGAATGGAAATAGGTGGGGAAAGGAAAATCTTTATAATTTATTGGAAAAAAAAGGAAGGGGGAAACAGAAAGGGGGTGGGGGTGGGGTGGGATGGGGGAGGGAGCTCACGACCTAAAGTTGTTGAATTCAAAATTCAGTCCGGAAGGCTGTAAAGTGCCTAGTCAGAAGATGAGGTGTTGTTCCTCCAGTTTGCGTTGGGCTTCACTGGAACAATGCAGCAAGCCAAGGACAGACATGTGGGCAAGAGAGCAGGGTGGAGTGTTAAAATGGCAAGCGACAGGGAGGTTTGAGTCATTCTTGTGGACAGACCGCAGGTGTTCTGCAAAGCGGTCGCCCAGTTTACGTTTGGTCTCTCCAATGTAGAGGAGACCACATTGGGAGCAACGAATGCAGTAGACTAAGTTGGGGGAAATGCAAGTGAAATGCTGCTTCACTTGAAAGGAGTGTTTGGGTCCTTGGACGGTGAGGAGAGAGGAAGTGAAGGGGCAGGTGTTGCATCTTTTGCGTGGGCATGGGGTGGTGAAATAGGAGGGTGTTGAGGAGTAGGGGGTGATGGAGGAGTGGACCAGGGTGTCCCGGAGGGAGCGCTCCCTACGGAATGCCGATAGGGGGGGTGAAGGGAAGATGTGTTTGGTGGTGGCATCATGCTGGAGTTGGCGGAAATGGCAGAGGATGATCCTTTGAATGCGGAGGCTGGTGGGGTGATAATTGAGGATAAGGGGGACCCTATCATGTTTCTGGGAGTGAGGAGAAGGTGTGAGGGTGGATGCGCGGGAGATGGGCCAGACATGGTTGAGTGGCCAACTCATCGCCCTCCATACTGATCGGAACAAGCTGTTATATTCAGCACTTGCTGTTTTCTGCAATGGAATAGTGACTTCAGCTCTGAACCTCACCGTCACTGCAATTCATTTCTGTGTTTTATTCTATAGCTGTCAGTGCGTGGAAGTGAATGTGAGGTGGACTTTGTTACTGCAGCCATCAGATTCTGACAAGCTGTAAAAATGGCAGATTCATTCCGTGTCTAACACTCTCTGGAGCTACACACGAAAGGTGTTTAGAACATCTATTATGAACATAAGGACAGAAGAAATAGGAACAGGGAACGGCTATTCGGCACCTTGAGCTTTCAATATTCAATAAGATCATGGCTGATCTCTTTGTGTTTCAATTTCCACATTATCATCTACCCGATATCCATTGATTCCCTTGCCTATTAAGAAACTATCTACCTCTGTCTTAAAAGTTGCCATCGACCCCGCCTCCACCACCTTCTGAGGCAGAGAGATCCAAAGTCACCCCGCCCTCTAAAAGAGAAAAAAAAATCCCCATCTCTGTCCAAAAAGATCGAGATCCAATTAAAACAGTGCCCCCTATTCCTCAAAACATCCTCTTGATATTCACCTTGTCAAGGCCATTCAGGATCTTGCATACTTCAATCAATTACCCCTCACTCTTGTCAGCCCCAGTGGAAACAAGCCCTGTCTGTCCAAACTTTCCTCAAAAGACAACCCACTCAAGCCAGGAATTTGTCCAGTAAAGCTCCTCTGAATTTATCCAATGCACCTCCATTTCATGTGAAGTTATCCAATTCATTTGGGAGAACAGCATGGCAGAGTATTATTAAAGTTGTGATAGATTGGGAAATTTTGTAGTAAATAGGGAGCTGTGTACCCGTGCACACAAATCACTGACAGCAAACATGCAGGTGCAGGAAACACTTAAGAAGGCAAATTATATCTTTGCCTTCATCGTGACATTTTTGATTGCAGGAACAATGATGTGAACTGCAGCTATATAGGGCCTTGGCAAAACCACGCTTGGAGTATTGTGTGTAGTTTTGGTCTACTTACCTAAGAATGGATACTTTTGCCATAAGAAGAGTGCAGCGAAGTTTCACCAGAGTGATTCCTGGGATGGCAGGATTGTCCTCAGAACAGAATTGGGGTCGACTAGGCCTGTATTCACTGGACTTTAAATGAATGTATAAAGTACTGTGAGGGTTGGACAGATTGGATGCATGGATGAAGTTTCCTCCAACTGGGGGTCTAGAACAACGGGTCAGAATCTCAGGATATAGGGTAGATAGTTTAGGTGCTAATTTATTCTTTCTACTAGTCAATGTGTATTTCGGAAGTTAAGGTTTAATACAGTTTTGTTTTCTGAAATATCTCTCATTTTCCGTTATACTCTTTTTTTTAAATTTCGTGCCAGTCAGCTACTAATATTTGATTGTGATTTCACTCAATAACTTTCTATCTCTTGCATGTGTGTCCTGATGAAACTTATTTTATATCTATCAGTGTCTTGTATGTGTATTATTTACGTCAGCCGTATTTCTGTGAATGTGACTTATTTTTGTGTGTTATTAGTGATTTTTATTTTTCTATTTTTGCAACTTAGGTAACTGGAACAGAATCTTAACCTGAAACTAATCAGTTGTGTCTCACTATCTTGTTACATTTGACTAAGTGTCAACAGTTTAATTGCGATGTATATGTTCCTGCAAATTTGCAGCTGTGTATGTGTATGAGTAATATCTGCTCCGCAGCTACCAACCAACCATTTATTTGGTTAGTTACTGTCAAAGTTCTGTGTATATAATCACAGATGTTGTGTGTGTGCGAGTGTTTGTGTGAATGATTGACATTCATGAACTTTTGGCCATTCCATTTCAGTGCTTCAGTGTTTTTATTTCTTGTGTATGTGCGAGTGTTTGTTTCTGCAGGTGTGATTGTTTGTGAATATCTGCGAGAGTGTGCGTGGGAAAGAAAGTGCAATTTTGTTACTGTGTGCATCTGTTTATGCATGTGTGTGTTTGCGAGTGTGTGTGAGGTCCTGTGGGCGCCTGTGTTTAAGTTTGTGTGTGCGTGTGTTTGTGTATGTGTGCAAGAGATCTTGCGCAAGTGTGGTTATGTATGAGTGTCTGTCAGTGTGTGTTTGCTTTGCATTTGTGTTTGTGTGTGTTAGAGCATGACTCTGCGAGTGTGTGAGTGTTTGTGTGGGAGTGTGCAGGCCCCATTTCCCATTTGGCTTACTCTCGTACAGAATGCAGTTATTGAATTAATTTTAATGAAATTTAAGTGTCTACCCTCTGACCGTCAGCTGTGTTGGAATTAATTCCCTATATCTCAGTTATTTTATTGATTGTGTACCCAAATTTGTGCTCTATGTAGATGACTCCATTATTATACATGTGTAGATTTCTTCTGTACTTAATATGTATCCCATGCATCTGTGTGAAATCTATTTCTTCAATGCATTAAGCTATTACTATTTCCCGGCTGTGTTGCAGATTTAAACATGGAACTTTGCCTCGATCAAAGACAGGTTTTATTCATTTGTTTTGAGTCAACTAAGGTATAGCATTCAGGCTGCAACTCAGCAAAAGGCTTTGTCAATGATAATGAGACACTTGAACTGACATGCTGTGTGTGTTATACCTGATTGATTCGGTTTGAATTTGATCTTACGTTATGAATCATAGTGAAAATATTCACTTGGCACTAATTGTGTATTCATGCTGTATTAATTAAAATTATACTTTCTCTTTATTTCAGATATAGTATGATATCTTTGGAGGGAATTTAACGTGTTCCACTGTGGGAGCTTAGGGAACATTTTTAGGATTAATTATGTACATTTCAGTTAGTTGCTCTATCTGTAAGTAAAACTGCACTCTTCTCAAATGAATTAGCTGCCTTTTAATCCGATAATGTTTGTGATTTTGGACTGGGATTGATGGACCCATCATTCTGCAGTGCTTGGTGAGTGTGAATTGGGGAGAAATATTCTGTCTCCCCTGTTGTATTTCACTGTTGCATTGTAACTGTGTATCTGAAACTTGAGATCAACGAGAATCTTTCTCACTGTGACGATGGAACTGCTGTTCTGTTCCTACTCCGAGCAATAAATTTGCCTATGTCCATTACAAGCAGAGGTAAGGTTCGCATGATTATTTTAGATGAGGAAACGATACCTTGGTGCTAGTGCACACGGGGAGTTGGTGGCGCAAAGTTATATCATTTTGAGATTGCAAGTAAGTGTGTGTCTGTGCTTGTGTGTGTGTGTGTGTGTGTGTGTGTGTGTGCATTTACCTGCCCGTCTTAAGTTTTGGGAGAAAATTCATCCTTCTGCAGTATTATATTATGATATGTGAATGTGGAGTCACACTTTATCTTTCACTTTTTAACTTCTTAAAATGGGGTTTATTCGTTTGCTTTCTGTGAATGGGGTTTCAAAATGCACCTAATTATTTGCTGCTGTGTGACTGTGAGTTTTGCTTTATAAATGTTTTTAATTGATTCTGGGCTTTACTCTGTAATTTTGACTCTCTGTATTGCACTTGTGGCTATTACTCAGCCTCTGTCTGTGCCTGATTTGTGAGCATGCATCTTACATTCATTGTTTCTGACATATAATGCATACTTTATTCATTGCCTCTCAGTTATAGGTATGTGGATGTGCAGATTTCATTCTCTGTCTGTAATTCTGTGATATGTCAGTGTGATTCATTTTCCTGTTGTTTGCATCAGGTTCAGAATTGTGAGCAGGGAAAAATAATGCTGAAACTCAGGTTATGTTTAAATGAGTGAGAATTTAATCATTTGCTGTCAATCCCTGTTATGAGAAGGTGTGCTTCACTCTATGCTTATCATATTCTTGTATGGCTATTCTCTATGTCTGCACACAACTTGTAGGTCATTGTCGATTTTGCTGTGAACATGTCAGCCTGTGTTGCTTGAGTGTGATGTTCAAATTGCAGATTTAAATTCAGTGTGTAAGCACGGACCTACCCCACCCTTACAGTCCCACAGCACCACCAGCTGTATCTCTTGGTCTTTGCTACAGGCTGTTATGTTTTAATCAGCAACTTACAAATTTTGATACATTTTCAGGTGTGATTTTGTTCTAGCTAATAACATTGGATTTCTCTGTACCCAATATCTTCCTATTTTGAAAAGTCGGTTTGGAAAAATGATTTTATTCTGCTCCTCTCTATACCTGGCATGTGTCTGTGCTTTTACAGTCTAAGTGTCTGCCCCTGTTACGGGAATGTAGCTTTCTTCTGTATCTGTCAGTCCCACCTATGAGAGTAGTGTTACGTTATTCACTGTACTTGTCAATATCTGCTTTATGAATTCGGCAGCACACGAAGCCGAATTTCACGTTGGAAACGCATGAATGATCATCCTAATTTATCTTTTTTTATCGTTATCGTTCTGTGCAGGGACTCGTTCTCTGAGTTGCATTGACAGAATGGTCAATATACATCCACTGCAACAGGCGGTTATCAAACTATGGTCAAATGCTTCTAAGGCAGATATGTCCATCCTTGTCTGACCATCAGACTCTATCCTACGCTACACCATCTGCATGTAGGAACACATCACACTATAGAGTGTTGCAGTTTTGAATTTGATTGATATACTACATTGCATACATATGATTCTGTCAATTCCCCATTACATCATCCAATTTAAAGTGTTTCTGCTGCATCCGTATGTTGTTGCACGGCTCATCCTCTGCCAGGAGATGCCAGCAGTTCACTATAACAGGGATCGGGCCCTTTCTGAACAAACAATTAGAAAACAAGAGGCCTGATGCTGCACGTGAACCTGGCCAAGCTCACCTCCGTTGAAAAGACTACGACAGCGGCCAACTACTTCCGCTCCATACAAATTGTCACAATGTTTTGTTCTGCACTTGATGGCTTCTGTAATGCAATATTCACCCTAACTGGGTACTTCTCGGTCACTGGGATTCATGTATGTGTTTTATGCCATATCTGATGTTGTCACGCAAGGAAGATAGATATTGACCTGCAATTGACGGTCTTTGAGTTTCCTGTCACTGCGCGTGTTGACAGTTGCTGTGTGAGTGCGCTTTTTATCCAAAAGCTGTCAGATATTTTGACATAAGAGACTGTGTCTTTTTGGTTACTTACCAGTTTTTTGATGTTGGGTTCTATACAGCTGTCTGCTTATTCAGGTACGTGAATTAGATTCCCCACCAGCAGCTCACCCCCACCGCAAAACCCCGTCCCTCCTGTCTCTCTAGTTATCCAGGGTGTGTAAAGATGGCTTTGCCACGATCTCTGTCAGTTCCTGGTAAATGGGTGCCCGTGTTAGACAGCCCCTGTGAATTTCTGGTGTGTGGGCATTTATTTTGTTATGTAGCAGTTCGTTGCTTGGAAGAGCTGGGTGTTTTTTTATTTTCTCTCCCCGTCTATTCGTCAGTATGTAGCATACGAATGTGAGTTTTTATTCTGCTACTGTTAATAACTGACATGTGAATATAGGTTTTTCTTGGCATTTTTCAACGTTTGGAATGTGTGTGGTGTGTGAATGTGAATATTACATTGGGTTATTCAGTGTCGAATGGGTCATCGTGTGTTTGAGTCTACCTCTCAGTTTCTGACATTTAAATGTGAAGATACCTTCAAATTATCAGTTCTTTTGTATGAGTGTCACCTACATTCTGTACCTATTAACCCGTTTTAAGCCAAACTAAGATCTACTCATTCTCTCAGTAATGTTATGTTATTATGTACTCTCTGTTATGACTGACTGGACTTTTCTCTCAACTGGCAGTTTCCAATGTATGAAAGTGCCAGTTGATTGGTCCACATCAGTTTAGGAAATCGATGTATCGCTTCATTTTGTACCTATCCAATTCTGCATGAATTTTTTTTTTTTATTAACCACTTCTCACATGATAGTGTTCAATTAAAACTGTAGCTGAGAGACTCTGGTATGTAAGCCTCGGTTTTATTTGGACCTGACCCTTTCAAGTCTGAGTGTGTGTGTTATTGATTCCACCAGCAGGAGAAATAAGGAAAATCCAGTGGATGTGATGGATTTGGATTTTCAGAAGGCTTCTGATAAAATCCCACAATAGAGTTTAGTATGGAAAATGAAAGCACATGGGATTGGCATAAATATATAGGCATGGATTGAGAATTGGTTAGCAGACAGGAAACAAAGAGTAGGAATCAATGGATCTTATTTGGAGTGATAGACAATCACTCCATGGAGTACCAAAGGGATCAGTGTTTTGGCCCCAGCTATTCACAATCTATAACAATAATTTGCCTGAGAAAACCAAACGTATTATTTCCAGGTTTGCTGACAACATGAAACTTGGTGGGAATGTCAGTGGTAAGGAGGATTCCAAGATCTTTCAAGGCAATTTAGACAAGTTGATTGAGTGGGTAAATACAAGGCAGATGCTATAGAATGTCGATTACAACATAAGAACAGAAGAAATGGGAACAGAAGTAGACCATCTGGCATCTCGAGCCAGTCTCACCATTGAGTAAGATCATGGCTGATCACTTTGTGTTTCAATTCCCACATAAATATCTAACCCCGATAACCTTTGATTAACTTACCTATTAAGAATCTATCTAACTCTGCCTAAAAAGTCTCAATGACCCTACCTCCATCGCCGACTGAGGCAGAGAGTTCCAAAGTCACACAACCCCCTGAGCGAGAAAAAAAATATCGTCAATCTGCCCCAAAAAGGGTGACCTCTAATTTAAAAACAGTGACCCCTATTTCTGGAAACATCCTCTTGATGTCCACATTCTCAAGGCCATTCAGGATATTGTATAATTCAGTTAATCACCCCTCACTCTTCTAAAACCCAGTGGAGCAAACCCAGTCTGTCCATCATTTCCTTATGAGAAAACCAACTTATTCCAGCTAACTATCTAGTAAAGCTCATCTGAACCACCTCCTATTAGTGTGAAGTTATCCACATCAGTTGAAAAGACAGCATGGCAGAATATTATATAAATGGTGATGGATTAGGAAATGTTGAAGTAAAAAGGGAGCTGGGTTCCGGTGCACACCAGTCACTGAGACCAAGCATGCAGGTGCAGGAATGTATTGTCAAAATTCCATGTATGTACTGACAGATGCTTCTTGTCTGTGTGTGTCAGTGTGTGCTGTACGTGTATGTATGTCCTTGTTTGATATTTATGAACTTTTGGCCATTCCATTTCTGTGTTTCATTTTATTTGTGTGCTTGTGTGTGAGTGTTTGTGTCTCTAGGTGAGCATCTTTGTGAATATTTGCATGAGTGTGTGGGAGAGAAAGTGCAAGTTTGTTTCTGTGTGCATGTGTTTATGCAAGTTTGTGCGAGTGTGTGTGCTTGTGTGTGTGTGAGGGCCAGTGTGTAAGTTTGTGTGCCTGTGCATGTTTAGGTGTTTGTTTGTGTTTGTATTTAACAGATGGTGTGTGCATATGTGATTATGTATGTTATGAGTGTGTGTGTTTGCTTTGCATGTTTGTCTGTGTGTAATTGCATGAGCCTGCGACTGTGTCAGTGTTTGTCTGGGAGTGTGCAGGGATCATTTGCCATTTGAATTTCTCTGGTACAGAATGCAGCTTTGAAATTAATTTTATTGAAATTTAAGTGTCTACACTGTGAATGTCAGTTTTTGTGAATTTAATTCCCAAAATCTCAGTTATGTTCTGTACATAATATGTATCCCATGCATATTTGTGAAAACTATTTCCTCAATGCATTAATCCAGTATTGATTCCCGGCTCTGATGTGGCTTTAAATATTAAAGATTCATTTCTCAAAGACAAATTTTATTCATTTGTTTGAGTCAGCTAAGGTGTAGCATTCAGGCTTCAAGTTGGCAAAAGTATGTTTGAATGATAACGAGACACTTGAACTCACATGCTGTTTATGTCATAAATGATTGATTCATTTTGTAATGATTTAACATTTTGAATCACAGTTAGAATATTGACCTGGCATGTATGTGGCGCTCAGTGAGTGTGAACTGGGGATAAATACTATCTCTCTCCTGTTGTATTTGACTGTTCCATTGGTCACGTCTACCTAAAACTTAAGATCAAAGTGAATCTGATTCCTGCTCTCTGTGACGAGAAACTGCTGTTCTGCTGTGTTCTTTGAACAATAATGTGCCCATGTCCATTCGAAGCAGAGGGCTGCATCATTATTTTAGCTGGCGAATCAGTACCTTGTCCCTGGTGCACAAGGGGAGATGGTAGCCTAATGTTATATCATTATGTGATTGCTGGTGAGTGTGTGTCTGTGCATGTGTGTTTGTGTGTGTGTGTGTGTGTGTGTGTGTGTGTGTGTGTGTGTGTTTACCTGGCACTCTTTCCTATGGGAGAAATTTCTTCTTGTGCACTGTTGATATTACAATATGTGAATGTGTGATCACACTGAATCTTTGACTTTTTAACTTCTTACGATGGGGTTTACTCATTCCCTGTCTGTGCATAGGGATTTCAAAATGCACCTAGTTATTTGCTGCTGTGTGACTGTGTGTTTTATTTTATAAATGTTTGTAATTGATTCTGGGCTTTACTCTGTATCTTTGACACTCTGTAATGCACTTGTGGCTACCATTCTGCACATGCCTCTGCCTGAATTGTGAAGATGCATCTTACATTGATTATTTCTGACATGTCATGCATATTTTACTCATTGCCTATCCGTTACTGGTATGTGGATGTGCAGATTTTATTCTGTATCTGTAATTTTGTGATATGTCATTGTGATTCATTTTCCTGTTGTTTGTGTCAGGATCAGAAATCTGGGCATGGCATAGTTGTATTGACATTGGGCTAGTTATCTGGAGACACATGGTAATGCTCTGGGTTTGAACCCTGCCACGGGAGATCATGGAATTTGAAATCAATAAAAGTATGATTTGAATTAATGATCACCATGAAACCATTGTCGATTGTGGTAAAAAAAAAACCTACTGGTTCATTAATATCCTTTAGAGAAGGAAATCTGTCATTATTGTACATGTGACTCTAGACTCACACTTAAATGCCATCTGAAATGGACTAGCTAGCCACTCAATTCTAACAAAGGCTACAAAGAGGTCAGTGACAATGGCATAATTAGCCATGTTGACCCTGAAGGAGAAGGGCAGCAGATAGATAAAATACCATCTCCTGGAAGTTCCCATCCAGGGTACTCACCTTTCTGACTTGGAAATATGCTACTATTGCTGGGGCAGAATCCTGGAAATCCATCCCACAGAACTGTGGGTGTACCTACACCACAGGGACTGCAGTGGTTCAAGAAATCAGCTCACCTCTGCCTTCTCATTTGCAATTAAATGCAGGCCCAGCCAGAGAAGTCCACATCTCAGGAATGAATAAAATAAAAGTATGATATTGTATGAGATCCTTAGGATTAAATGTAATGTGTTGCTTTTTGAATGTTGGGTACATTCATTGATTAATTGTGTAAATTTCAATCAGCTTTATTACCTGATATTTAAATTGCAGCCAATGGTCCATTCTTGTGACATGCATGGAGTACACTTCAATCTGATAATGGCTGTGAGTTTGGACTGAAATTGGTGGACCTGCCATTCAGAGTTACTGAGTAGGAGTGCATTGTGATTGTTCCAACCATCTCCTCAACCCCGTCCGCCTCTGACTGTTTGACTATTGAATTGAGCACATGTATCTGGTATGACTTCAATTTGACTCTGAATATTACAGTTCGTGGTGATGGTGGAAATGATGTTCTGTTTGTATCTCAGCATTCTGTGAGTAATATCATACCTACTGTCAGTTAGAAGGAGACGCCTGCATTTTAATTTGGCTGGGGCAATCATCAGCTTGAAACTGATCCCTTCATGTACTTGCCTAGAGGAAGAAACATATCTCTTGTAACTCAAGATCAGCGGAGGCATTTGAAAGAACTTAGATCAAAGTAAACTGTTAACTGAGAATCAATTTTTATAATGTTCTACAAATCATAAGGAAAAATAAAATAGTACAATGTCTGATTCCACTTCAGTACCCTGCTTTGATATTTTTCCAACAAGTGAGTGACATTCAGAAACAATCCTGACCTGTTCTGATCCAAGGATGTCACTACCCGAGGGGACAGAGACATTGATGCAGTTCAGGTTTCAATCTCCAGCTCCCATTGTAAGAGCCGTCAATTGAAACTAACAGCCGCTGCTACAATGTTTCTATAACAATTATCAATTGAAAAGCTGGTCCCTGCGATAGGTGATATTTAGATGATTATTCCCCGTCCTCACTGTCCACCTGTTTCCACTGTTCACTGTCCAAATGCCGACAAGTTGCATGTATCAGCAGATATAGTAGGAATATACATTACAGCATTGAGGAGAGAAAATCCCAATAGATTTCAATTGCAGCTTCCTCAGGTTCTGTCTCCCTCAGCAGGGCCACACACAGCCCCAGAAAGGCCTCTCACCATCCATCCGCTCACTCCAAGTCCCGGAACACGTTCCCGCTTCGCTCCGCCTCTTACAAACAGCCCGCGTTTCTCCTCGAACTTACCCCGAGTCAATGATGATTTCTGTGTCTACATTGACAACCCAGTGACTGCTGGAATCAGAACGCTGTTTACTCGCTTACCCGGGCCCTAATATTTCCATTTCTATCTGTTTGAAACAAAGGTCTCCCCGTCACTGAGTGAAAAGCTTTCAATGGCGGAGTCGTGGAGAAAGGAAGCGCATGCGCTCTTCCAGTTATGTCTAAGAAACTTAAGGACCGCAATGCGCAAGCGCTTATTTGGAATTTGACGTCACAGAAGCAACATCTTTTGCTCTTCTCCTCAGTCTATGTTCTCCAGCTTGAGCATCACTACTGGGGCTATGTGGAACGGGCAGAGTTTTAGGCAGGTGGGCGATGCCTGTATGAAGTTCAAAGTTATATCGTTCCCTGCAGCATCTTTGCTGTTCATTCACCGGTTTAGGAAATCAATCCTCCCAGCGAATATATGTAGCAAAAAAAAAAATGCTGGAAAAACTTAACAGATCTGACGATAGCTGTGCAGAGAAAGACTGTCTTTGTCCCGACAGATGGTGTCAGACCTGATGAGCTTTCCCAGTATTTTTTGATTTTTTTTCAGATTTCCAGCATCCGCAGAATGTTGCCTTTATCCCAGTAAATCTACGTGTTTGCTGTGACCGCGCAGAAGTTCATATCTGATCTCAAAGAACCCAGTTTAATAGAAACAGATTGAAAGTGTCAACCACTTAGTGTCATATTGAACAATTTTTGGCGAATTATTCCAGAGAGCTCCAGAGGTTATCGAACGTTACATTTTAGATACTATTCACCTCACTCTCTGCCATTTTCCTCTTTGTGTGATAGAAATGTGTCTGCCTCTGGACCAGTATTAGCTGGAGCTGAATCGCGTTAAATCTCACTGCTGTCAGTTTTAAATTAGTTTTACCGATCAGTTTCAGAATCTTTGGTGTTTCAAAAAGAAAACCTGCCAATCTTCTAAGTTCCAATGATTATAATTCAACTTGCTCAAAATTCCCCCATCAGTCAACAATATCATTCCAGGACTCATTATCATTCACTGAACTATTTCAAGAGAAGTATATCCCTCTATAGTTCCAGCCGGTATTTGCCACACAATTATAAATTGTGATTTGCGCAAATTCTATCAAAACGCTGATAATGTGTCTGCCTCTATCTGATGATAGATATGAGGACCAATCACTGTTATGCTGACACATGGTAGGCACAGAGAGACTAATCTCTCTCTCGTTATCTCTCTCACACAGAATAACAGAACCAAAATGCAAAATAGACCCTTCGTAGCCTCGAGTCTTCACAGACACATGAGAAACACCTGACCTACCAACCTAATCCCATTTACCATAAATTGGCACCTTGAATGTTATGACGTGCCAAGTGCTCATCCAGGTACTTTTTAAAGGATGTGAGGCAACCTGCATCCACGACCCTCCCAGGCTGCGTATTCCAGACCCTCACCACCCTCTGGGTAAAAAAAGCTTTTCCACACATCCTCCCTAAACTTCCAGCACCTCACTTTGAACTTATGCCCTTTTGTGACTGCCCCTGCAACTATGGGGAACAACTGCTCCCTAAGCACCCTGTCCATGCCTCTCATAACCTTGTACACCTCGATCAGGTCACCCCTCAGTCTTCTCTGCTCCAACGTAAACAACCCAAGTCTATCCGTCCTCTCTTCATAACTTAAATATTTCATCCCAGGCAACTTCCTATGAATCTCCTCTGCACCCCTCCAGTGCAATCACATCCTTCATTTAATTTGGCGACCAGAACTGCACAAAGTATACCAGCTGTGGCCACACCAAGATTCTATACAACTCCAACATGACCTCCCTACCTTTGTAATCTATGCCCCGATTGATAAAGGCAATTTTCAGATCTGAATTTTTCAACACCTCCCTAACATGCCCCTCCGCCATCAGAAATCTATGGACACACAAGCCAAAGTCCCTTTCTTCCGCAGAACTTCCTAGTGCAATGCCATTCATTGAATACTGCTTTGTCAAATTACTACTTCAAAAGTGTATATCCTCACAATTTTGAGGGTTAAGTTCCATCTGCCACTTATCTGCCCTTTTGACCATCCCATCTATATCTTCCTTTAGCCCAAGACACTCAACCCCACTGTTAAACACCCGGCCAATCATTGTGTCATCTGCAAACTTACTAATCCTAAACCCCACATAGTCATCTATGTCGTTCCTATAATTGACAAATAATAGGGGACTGAGAACAGACCCCTTTGGTGCGCCATTGGGCACTGGCTTCCAATCACTAAAGTATCCTTCTGTCATCATCCTCTGCCTCCCACAACTAGGCCAATTTTAAATCTGCCTTATCAAATTATCTTTAATCCCATGTGCATTTGTCTTATTTTTAAGTCTCCCATGTGGGACCTTGTCAAAAGCTTTGCTGAAATCTATATAAACTACATCAACTGCACTACCCTCATCTACACACCTCGTCACCTACTCAAAAAAGTCAAACAAATTTGTTAGGGATGATCTGCCACTGACAAAGAAATGCTTAATATCCCTAATCAAACCTTGCCTCTCCAAGTGCAGATAATTATTATGCTTCAGAAATTTCTCCAATAGTTTACCTCCCTCTGACCTGAAAATCACTAGTCTCTTGTTTGCTAGCTTATCTCCTCAACCCTTCTTAATAGCAAAACACATTAGCTGTTCTCCAGTCCTCGGGCACCACCACTGTGCCAGAGTGGAATTAAATATTCGGGTCAGAGCTGCTTTCATCTCCTCCCTTGCTTCCCTCTGCAGTCTGGGACAAAAGTCATCTGGACCTGGAATATTTGTCCACTTTTAAGCCTGCCAACACCTCCAAAGCCTTGTCACTCCAAATATCAATTTGCTTAAGAACCTTGCAAACTCTTTCGCCTAGTTAGACAACTTCATCCTCATTCGCTTATGTGATGATGGATTTGAAGTATTCATTCAAGGCTCTAGCTATTTCCTCTGGCTCCACCCATAGATTGCCCAGGTGGTCTCATATCGGCTTTACTCTTTCCCTGGTTATATCCTTCCCATTCATATACTTATAGAATATCTTGGGATTTTCACTACTTTTACCAACCAGAGCTTTCTCATATCCCCTCTTTGTTTTCCTTTTAGCCTTCTTGAGCTCAACCCTGCACTCTCTGTACTCCCCTATTGCCTCTGCTGATTTGCTCCCTTTGTACCTGCTAAAAGTCTCCCTTTTCCTTCTCATCATATCCTGAATATATCTGGCCACCCATAGTTTTCTGGGCATGTTAATCCTTCCTGTCACCATAGAGGGAACATGTTGAGCATATGGGTTCCCCATTTCATTTTGAACTCCACCACCCGCCCCCCCTCCCCCCCCCCCCCCCCCCCCAACTGTTCCTCTGTAGATTTCCCCACAACTAACTCTTCCCATTCTACGTTGGTCAGATCCTGCCTTATTTTACTAAAATCCACTCTACCCCAATTCAAAACATTTTTCTTGCAACTTTTCGATTTCTTTTTCCATAAGAAACTTACTCTGTAACATGTTGTGTTCGCTATCACTAAAATGCTCGCACACCAACACTTCAGACTCCTGTCCATCTTCATTCCCCAGAATTAGGTCCAGCTATGCACCATCACTTTTAGAACTCTCTACATATTGACCTAAACAGTTCTCGTGTACACATTTCAAGAAATCCACTCCGTCCAAGCTCTTATCACTATGTCTATCCCAATTAATTTTGGGATTGTAGAAATCACCTAATATAATTACCCTACTGCTATCGTTTTACAAACCTCCACAACTTGTACACTAAATTGTTCCTCAATTTCCCGCTGACTATCTGGGAGTCTATAATTAACCCTTAATAACATGGTTGACCCTGTTTAATCCTAAACTCTACTATCAAAACTTCATTAGATGCATCCTCACTGAAGTAACTGACGTCTTAATTAATAATGCATCACGCAATCCACTTTGAACCCCCCCTCCCCTGTCTCGTCTGAAGATGCTATATCCCGGAATGTTGAGCTGCCTATCCTGCCCTTCCCTCAACCACATCTCAGTGACGGCTACTATATCACAATTCCACGTGTCAATCCTCACCATTAACTCATCCGTTTTACCTGAAATACTCCTGGCACTAAAGTAGAGGCCATCCAGCCATGCCTTACTCCCTTGAAACTTATTGCAACTGTACTCCCTCTAACTTGATTGTTTTTCTGGATTCTCATGTGTCCCGATACTGCTAACATTCTCCCCCTGTCAAATAAGTTTAAATTTCTCACAACAGCATTAGCCCAACTGTTTGTGTCGCACTCTGACTCTCTCTGTCTCTGTCTCCCACTCTCTATCTCTCTCTCATTCACTGTTGCTTCCTCTCTCTCTTGACATTCTCGCTCACTTTCGCCACCTCATCTCTGTACTTCAGGTGCTGTGAATGATACTGATGCTGTGATCCGACCTCCATTGATATTTGTGACACCTTCAGTGTTCTCCACCCTGTCAGAAATTCAGGTCTGACATTTCATCTGATTATCTCTAATAAAAAATCGAAGCGTGTCTTCAAAAGCTCTGTCACTGCCAGGAACGTGACTATACGCGAGTCCAGGTTCATATATAACTGGCCCGCTCTGGTTGTCGAGATAGGTGTACGTTGCAAAATGCGTAATTGTGACCTTTCAGTTCTGGAGGAGCAACATAAACAGGGAGTTCTGGAGGGACCGGGAGAAGATAATTTATATTGTCGCCAGAAATAAATATTTGATGTGAGCTATTCAGATAATAGCCTGAAGTCACATATGATTGGTTCCTTCACGGAATCTGCTAATCAGACAATCTGCGGGTCCCATGTCTCAGATTGTGTTTTTCTTTCTGAATTTACAATCTTCAGCAAATTAATAGAAAGACGAGCAAAGTTCCAAAAGAGGAGTAATTATCTCCTGAGACCCTTACCTTAGATAGTATTTTCACTCTGTGAAGATGTAGATGTGAATATTGTGTAAGAGAGCGTTGGAAGTGGGCGGGCGAGTCAGAGGAATGAAACTGTGTTTTTGTGTCCGTTCTGATCATGATATTTCCGAGTCCCGCTTGCGAAAAATAAAAATATTTTCCATGCAACAATTCCCCCTGTTCCCTAGCGTAACCCCAAAGTGAGATTGCAAGAGCATTTCTATGTTGTTTTGTAGATTTCAGTCGAAAAGGAGAGGACATGTCAGCGATCGGGTGAAGGAGAAGCAGTAAATCGGGTTTTAATCGAAATGGGAGTCTTCAATTCGCGAAAAATATTTTCGGCAGCGAACATTGCAATGTCAAAGATAAGAAGGATTCAGTCTGGGACACTGGAGAGCCGGAATTTCCATGGAATCGGGAAGTTTGTGAGGAGAGAGAAACACAGAGAGGCAGCAGCAGCCTAGAGCTGACAGCAGCTTGTCTCCGCCCCGTCCGCTCGCTGCCTTTAAGTTGCTCAGTGCCGCCGCCAGCGGCTTCATTTCTCATCCCGTTCACGTTGACAGAGACACTTTTTTGTGCAGAGTCCCGGAACATGACCGACACCGCAGACGCCGAAACGGCTCCTCCAGCCGCTCCCGCCGCCCAGGTCAAGACTCCCAAGAAGAAGAAGAAGGCGGCTCCCCGGAGCGGAGCAGCCGGTCCCAAGCTGGGCGAGCAGATCCTCAAGGTTGTGGCGGATTGCAGCGATCGCAAGGGGATGTCGCTGCCCGCCATCAAGAAGGCGCTGCGCGGCAAAGGGCTGGATGTGGATAAACTCGGCTCCCAGATCAAGCAAAGCATCAAGAGGAATGTGAAGAATGGCTTCCTGGTTCAGGTCAAGGGCACGGGCGCCTCGGGATCCTTCAAAGTCCCTAAGAACACAGCCCCGGGGAAAGTGGGGAAGAAGGCGAAGGCAGCAGCTGGCAAGAAATCTCCAGTGAAGAAAGCGGCAGCCACGAAGGTGACGGCAAAGAAAGCAGCGGCCAAGAAAACTCCAGTCAAGAAAGCAGCAGCCAAGAAATCCCCAGCGAAGAAAGCAGCAGCTAAGAAATCCCCAGGCAAGAAAGCAGCAGCCAAGAAATCCCCAGCCAAGAAAGCAGCAGCCAAGAAAACAGCCAAGAAGTCGGCAACTCCAAAAAAGCCGGTGAAGAAAGCAGCCCCCAAGAAAAAATCTCCTGCTAAGAAGGTGACGGTCGTCAAAAAAGTGGCGAAAGCGAGGGCAAAGCCCAAAACGAGATAAGCAAAGACAGGAAAGAAGGGAAACGTCCCGAACAAGTTGTAAACCTCTGAACCCAAAGGCTCTTCTCAGAGCCACCCACATTTCACATGAAAGAGCTGATCCCCAGATCATTTGATCCCTGTCTCGGAGCTTGGAGCAGATTTCAGATGGAAATATTTCGTTTTCCTCCCAAGTAAATCCTATTTTCCAGCTCACTCACTGACACACTATCATCCCGACCCCTCCCCAACTATGCAATATAAAACAGGGATGACCTTACAGCTCACTAACCGGGATGTGTCAGAGTGCATTCAAAGTTTATCTTTTCTTTAGTCACATTTTCAGGCTGCAAATGGAATGAGCATCTCTCCAAAATCCGTCTCACAACTAAGGCCCATACCTGTTGTTTCTCTAATTCTGTTGGAAGAGGTGTTAGCGAATTTCTCAATCCCTTTTGGCAGTGTGGAGGGGAGGGGTAGGAGGCGAATCTAGAGGTGTGTTGGTATAGAATGGGAGAGGGATTGAAATAGATGCAGACATTTGACTTTTAATAGAAATGCAGTATCGAGGTGGGCATATTACTGAGAGGTTTGGATTTAGTACCTACGATTTCCGAACTAGCTGGTTTATGCAGTTAAAGTATTTCAGGTACGGTTAAAGCTGTTTTCTACAGCTCTCTTCAGAATTTGTTAAATAAATGTATTTCGGGCAGGCAGGAGGAGGGGCTGTTTCAGCAGAGACATTGCCCTGACTGTCACTTCTTTTGTCTCGGCCCGCCTCTCTCTCTCTCTCTCTCTCTCTCTCCCTCTCTAATTCTCCCTTTCTCAGTCAGGTCGGGCCGGGCTGTATAAAAGCAGAACGTGAAGCTGCTCTCCCACTTATTCAGCAGCGATTTGACTGAAGAATCATCATGTCTGGCAGAGGAAAAGGAGGGAAAGGACTGGGGAAAGGTGGAGCGAAGCGGCACCGCAAAGTGCTTCGCGATAACATCCAGGGCATCACCAAACCGGCCATCCGCCGCCTGGCTCGCCGTGGCGGTGTCAAGCGCATTTCGGGTCTGATCTACGAGGAGACCCGCGGGGTGCTGAAGGTTTTCCTGGAGAATGTGATCAGGGATGCTGTCACCTACACCGAGCACGCCAAGCGGAAGACGGTCACCGCCATGGATGTGGTGTACGCTCTGAAACGCCAGGGCCGCACTCTCTATGGATTCGGCGGCTGAACAACTCGACCCGACTCAAAAACAAAACCCAAAGGCTCTTCTAAGAGCCGCCCACAACCTCACATTGAGATCAAGTGACCTCAGAACCGGAGAGAGAAAGCGATATGTAGTTTTATAAAAACACAGCGATGTCATCTCCGCGTTTTACATTCAGAATACTATCGTGAGTCACACAAGGTTTCATGGTTTAACTTAGTTCGGTTTCCAGGAATTCAATTCCTTTCTATTTCTCGAAGCTCGACTCCATGCTTGGCTGACAGCTCCCAAACTAACAACGAGTTCACAAGATAAAGGCTCTCATTTATTATACTTTGATCAGGAGTAGCTATTTTGAGGCACATCATTCTCGCTTATTCGCACCATTTTCAGCCTTTTTTTTCATCGCTTTCTCTGAAACGTGACGGGCCCTGTGAGGTACCAGTATACGAACTTTATATGTATCAGCCTGTATCGATGCAGCATGCTGTCTAGTTCCAGGAAGCACTGAACAGAGCTTTATTCTGGCCTGTTTCAGAACGATCAATGAAAGAATCCGAATCTACACGGCAACGTTATGCAAATTTCGACTGGCCCCTGCCGCGGAATATGTTTAAAACTGATTTCGCTGCAAGCATGACACAGAATATTTCCGATTTACTGAGTGAAACATAAAATACTGTTGATCACCAAGATTCTGCATCCCAGGCCGAACGGAAGGTTGAAGTGGAAGTTGTGCTTTTGGTGCATGGTTTGGACTGTGAAGATGCATTTATGCATATTGTGGAAAATAGTTCCAATATTTAAACTTAAAGATATAATATGGTTAACATTAATGGAGCGCAAACCCCCCACACACAATGCCTCCCCCACCCATAAAACACTAGACACAGTGGCCGCACCATTCTCTCTTTAACATCAATAGCGTTTTGACATGAAGAAACCGATACCATTTATATGTGAGAACCAAAATTTCGCCCATCAATAGGAGTTTTATCCAGTCTGCTGTAAACCGATCAGGGAATGAATGACAATTTAAATCGTGTTGAGAGGCCGGACGTCTGATCTACGTACGATTTGGGAGTCGCAAACATTGAGACCTTGTGATATTGCATTGAGATTTATTTGAACTGCGTTCAAACTTGGTTTATTTTAAGGTCAGTTGCTCGTCCCTCTGAAATTGGCGGGCATTTTGTAATTGATGAACTGTCAGTTCCTGCTCCACCAATTAGGGCCCAGAGATCCTTGCAGCCCGCTGCTCTTTCCAAATTTCTCGGCGGGATTGCACTGCATCCAATCAGGAGAGGAGGGAGGTGGAAATGTTTCGTTTTCCTCCCACGTAAATCCTATTCTCCCGCTCACTCACTGACACTGTCTCCTCTCGACCCCTCCGCAACTATTCAATAAAACACAGGGATGGCTTTACAGCTCCCTAACCGGGATGTGTCAGAATGCATTCAATGTTTATCTTATCTTTGTTCACATATTCAGGGTGAGAGTCAGCAATAGAGTGAGCATCGCTCCAATGTCCGCCTTACAACCAAGGCCCATCCCTGCTGTTTCTCTCATTCTGTTGGTAGAGATGTTAGCGAATTTGTCAATCCCTTTTGGCAGTGTGGTGGGGAGGGGTCGGGGGCGAGTCTAGAGTTGTGTTGGTATGGAATAGGAGAGGGATTGAAATCGAAGTAGACATTTGACTCTTAATAGAAATGCATTATCGAGGTGGGGATATTACCTAGAGGATTGGATATAATACCTACGATTTCCGAACTAGCTGTTTTATGATGTTGAAGTATTTCACGTACGTTTAAAGCCTTTTTGTACAGAGCTCTTCAGAATTTGATAAATAAAAGTATTTCGGGCAGGCAGAAGGAGGGGCTGTATTATCAGAGACATTGCCCTGACTGTCACTCAGGCTGTCTCGGCCCACCTCTCTCTCTCTCTCTCTTTCGCTAACTCTCCCTTTCTCAGTTAGGTCGAGGCGGGCTGTATAAAAGCGGAACTGAAGCAGATCCCCCACTCATTCAGCAACGGTTTGACTGAAGAAGCATCATGTCTGGCAGGGGTAAAGGAGGCAAAGGACTGGGGAAAGGCGGAGCAAAGCGGCATCGCAAAGTGCTTCGCGATAACATCCAGGGCATCACCAAACCGGCCATCCGCCGCCTGGCTCGCCGTGGCGGTGTCAAGCGCATTTCGGGCCTGATCTACGAGGAGACCCGCGGGGTGCTGAAGGTTTTCCTGGAGAATGTGATCAGGGATGCTGTCACCTACACCGAGCACGCCAAGCGGAAGACAGTCACCGCCATGGATGTGGTGTACGCTCTGAAACGCCAAGGCCGCACTCTCTATGGATTCGGCGGCTGAACAAATCGACCCGACTCTATAACAAAACCCAAAGGCTCTTCTAAGAGCCGCCCACAACCTCACATTAAGAGCAAGTTTCCTCAGAACGGGAGAGGGAAAGCGATATGTAGTTTTATAAAAACACAGCTTTTTCATCTGCGCTTTTCCATTCACAATACTATCGTGAGTCACACAAGGTTTATTGGTTTAATTTAGTTCGGTTTTCAGGAATTCACTTCCTTTCTCCTTCTCGAACCTCGAATCGAAGCTTGGCTGGCAGCTCCCAAACCAACACCGAGTTCACAAAAAAAAGGCCATCATTTATTATAATTTGATCAGGAGTAGCTATTTTGAGACACATCATTCTCGCTTCATTGCACTATTTTCAACCTGTTTTTTTATCTTCGCTTTCTCTTCCTGAGTCTCTGAAACATGACAGGGCCTGGGAGGTACCAGTATACGAGCTTTATATGGATCAGCCTGTATCGATGCAGCATGCTGTCTAATTCCAGGAAGCACTGAACAGAGCTTTATTCTGGCCTGTTTCAGAACGATCAATGAAAGAATCCGAATCTACACGGCAATGTAAGGCAAATATTGAGTGACCCCTGCCGCGGAATATGTTTAAAATAGATTTTGCAGCAAGCATGACACAGTATATTTCCGATTTACTGAGTGAAACATAAAGTACTGTTAAACACCTCGATTCTGCATCCCAGGCAGGACGGAAGCGTGAAGTGGAAGTTGTGCTTTTGGTGCATGGTTTGCACTGTGAAGATATGTTTATGCATTTTGTGGAAAATAGTTCAAATATATAAACTTAGAGATACAAATGGTTAACATAAAGGGAGCGCAAACCCCCCACACACAACGCCTCCCCCACCCATAAAGCACTTGACACAGGGGCTACACCATTCTCTCTTTAACATCAATAGCTCTTTGACATGAAGAAACCGATAACGTTGATTAGTTTTATATGTGAGACCCAAAATTCCGCCCACCAATAGGAGTTTTATTCAGTCTGCTGTAAACCGATCATGGAATGAATGTAAATTTAATCCACGTTCAAAAGGAGGAAGTCGGTGCTGGGACCGAAATGGGACTCGCAAACATTGAGAACTTGTGATATTTGTGCATTGAGATTTATTTGATCTGCCTTCAAACTAGGTTTATTTCAATTTCCGTTACTCGTCCCTCTGAAATTGGCGCGCATTTTGAAATTGATGAACTGTCAGTTGCTGCTCCACCAATCAGGGCCCAGAAATCCATGCAGCCCCGCTGCTCTTTTCAAATTTCTCGGCGGGATGGCGCTGCATCCAATCAGGAGAGGAGGGAGGTGACGGACAATGTCTTAAATAGACAGACACAGAGCGGCTTCATCATTCTCAGAGTCTGTGTTCAACAGCGTTTGTTATCATGGCCAGGACCAAGCAGACAGCGCGCAAGTCGACCGGAGGGAAAGCTCCCCGCAAGCAGCTGGCGACCAAAGCTGCCCGCAAGAGCGCTCCAGCCACGGGCGGCGTGAAGAAGCCCCATCGCTACAGGCCCGGCACTGTGGCTCTGCGGGAGATCCGCCGCTACCAGAAATCCACCGAGCTGCTGATCCGCAAACTGCCCTTCCAGCGCCTGGTGCGGGAGATCGCTCAGGACTTCAAGACCGACCTGCGCTTCCAGAGCTCGGCCGTCATGGCCCTGCAGGAGGCCAGCGAGGCTTACCTGGTGGGGCTCTTTGAGGACACCAACCTGTGCGCCATCCACGCCAAGCGGGTCACCATCATGCCCAAAGACATCCAGCTGGCGCGCCGTATCCGCGGGGAGCGCGCCTAAACACCCCACCTCAGCACCAAGTGCGACAAAGGCTCTTTTAAGAGCCACCAAGTCGGTCAGAGAAAGAGCTGCCATCTCTTAACCACACCAGCACTTTAGCCTCTTAGGCCTACAATTTATTTTCCTCACTTTGTAAACCGGTAACTGACCTTTGTTCCCTTTACCGGATGTTTCAGAAGATCTGAGGTCATTTCAAAGGCGATTATTTTAATGATATGGGAACGTTTTCCCTAATAGAAGAGTTTGGGCATAAATAGATGCAGCACATACCCACTGATGTCCGTAACAAGTAAGAGTGCTAGCAGGATGCGTCTCACTCGAACCCACCCGTTCACAGATATCATCAGAAATGTTTTCATTGCGAAGCGATCGGAATGTTCACACATGCACTAAAACCCGGATTCAGTTCCACATGCAACGAAGGCTCTTTTAAACGCCACCTAGTCGGTCAGTGAAAGAGCAGCGACGTCTTATTAAATGCTCCAGCTCCTAAAACCCTCAGACCGACAATTTATTTTCATTCATTTTGTTTACCCGGTTCACTCCCTCTGTTGCATTTGGGGTTTTGAGTGGATTCTGTTTATATGTGTATGTAATTTCACATCATTTAATTAGAAATGGGACGAGTTAATTATTAAAGAACGTCTTTCTGAACATTGGCAATTGGTCATATATAGATGCAGCAGAGACTCCTGATGTCTGGATAAGGCAACAGCACCAGAGTCTCGTTGTAACCAGCGCTTTCACAGATCACATTAGAAATATCTCATTCCGAATCGATAGGGATGTTATCGCACATCCGGATAGAGAACAGGTCGCCCCTTTCACCGATTAAGTGAGTGGCTCTGAAAAGAGCCTTTGGGTTGTCAGTTTAAAGAATGGTCGCTTCACTTGGTCTTGGCGGCTGCAGAGGCGCCGGTTTTCTTGGGCAGCAGCACGGCCTGGATATTAGGCAGCACCCCGCCCTGAGCGATGGTCACCCCTCCCAGCAGCTTGTTGAGCTCCTCGTCATTGCGGACGGCCAGCTGCAGGTGCCTGGGGATGATGCGGGTCTTCTTGTTGTCCCGGGCCGCGTTGCCGGCCAGCTCGAGGATTTCAGCCGTCAGGTACTCCAGCACGGCGGCCAGATAGACTGGGGCTCCGGCACCCACACGCTCAGCGTAGTTACCCTTCCTCAGCAGCCTGTGAACGCGGCCCACCGGGAACTGCAGTCCGGCCCGGGAGGAGCGAGACCTGGCCTTGGACCGAGCTTTCCCACCGGTCTTTCCTCTTCCAGACATTGTAACAATCTCACACGCACTTTCACAGAGAATGCTGATATCCGCCTTCTTTCAGTTCTCTTATACCCTCTGGAGGAATGGTGGTGTGCTCAGAACTGATTGGTCAATTGTATTATAGCTCATAATATTCTTCATATTGCCAATCAGATCTCTGCTTCACTCACCAATCTGGATTCGCGACGAAATTGAATTCGGAAAGAAAGAGCGCCAAATCGTCAGTTACTAACCGTTTAAATATTTCATATTTGAAACTACCGCCAAAAAATAAATCAAAAGATAAATCGCACTGAAATCCTAATCGCTAATTCAGTTTTCAGTCCAAGAATGTAATTTTCACTCAACCTCTCTCTAATTTGTCTGGTCTGCATTTTACCTCTATCTGTTAGTTTCTAATTGGGAGCGTGGAGTTTCATGTAACTGACATCAAATGGAAATTCAAGACCCCAATTTAAGAGATTCCAATCCTTTGTTTTATTCAATATTGAAAATCCCACCGGCACATTTGTAAAACGATACATTTGTAAAACGATTTGGATACATGGATGAAGTTTCCACTGGCTGGGGGTCTAGAACAAGGGGTCAGAATCTCAGGATAGAGGGTAAATAGTTTAGGTGCTAATTTTTTCCCTCTACTAGTCAATATGTATTTCGTAAGTTAGATTTTAATATATTTTTGTTTTCTGAAATGTATTTCCACTAATATCTCCCATTTTCCATTATAGTCTCTCCCACACACTCATTCAAATATTCACAAACATGCTCACCTAGAGCCACAAACACTCACACACAAGCACGCAAATACAATGAAACACGGAGATGGAATGGCCAAAATCCATTATATTGTTTTATTCAATATTGAAAATCCCACCGGCACATTTGTAAAACGGCACATTTGTAAAACGATTTGGATACATGGATGAAGTTTCCTCTGGCTGGGGGTCTAGAACAAGGGGTCACAATCTCAGGATAGAGGGTAAATAGTTTAGGTGCTAATTTATTCCCCCTACTAGTCAATATGTATTTCGTAAGTTAGGTTTTAATATATTTTTGTTTTCTGAAATGTATTTCCACTAATATATCCCATTTTCCATTATAGTCTGTTTTTTTTATTTCATGCTAGTCAGCTACTAATACTTGAGTGTGATTTCACTCAATAACTTTCTATCTCTTGGATGTCCTGAAGAAAATAATTTTATATCTATCAGTGTCTTGTATGTGTATTATTTATGTCAGCCGTATTTATGTGAATGTGAATTATTTTTGTGTGTTATTAGTGATTTTTATTTTTCTATTTTTGTAACTTAGGTAACTGGAACAGAATCTTAACCTGAAACTAATCAGTTGTGTCTCACTATCTTGTTACATTTGACTAAGTGTCAACAGTTTAATTGCAATGTATATGTTCCTGCAAATTTGCAGCTGTGTATGTGTATGAGTAATATCTGCTCCTCAGCTACCAACCAAGCACTTATTTGCTTAGTTACTGTCAAAGGTCTGTGTATATACTAACAGATGTTGTGTGTGTGTTTGTGTTTGTGTGAATGATTGACCTTCATGAACTTTTGGCCATTCCATTTCAGTGTTTTCAGGTTCTTGTGTATGTGCGAGTGTTTGTGTCTGTAGGTGTGAATGTTTGTGAATATCTGCGAGAGTGTGCGTGGGAAAGCAAGTGCAATTTTGTTACTGTGTGCATCTGCTTATGCATCTGTGTTTGTAAGTGTGTGTGAGATCCTGTGGTTGCCTGTGTTTAAGTTTGTGTGTGCGTGTGTTTGTGTATGTGTGCAAGAGATCTTGCACACCTGTGTTTATGTATGAGTGTCTGTCAGTGTTTGTTTGCTTTGCATTTGTGTCTGTGTGTGTTAGTGCATGAGACTACGAGTGTGTGAGTGTTTGTGTGGGACTGTGCAGGCCCCATTTCTCATTTGTCTTTCTCTGGTACAGAATGCAATTATGGAATTAATTTTAATGAAATTTAAGTGTCTACCCTCTGACCATCAGCTGTGTTGGAATTAATTCCATATATCTCAGTTATTGTACTGATTGTCTACCTCAAATTTGTGCTCTGTGTAGCTGACTCCATTATTATACATGTGTAGATTTCATCTGTGCTTCATATGTATCCCTTGCATATGTGTGAAATCTATTTCTTCAATGCATTAATCTATTGCTGTTTCCCGGCTGTTTTGCAGATTTATACTTGGAACTGCTGTTCTGTTCCTACTCTGAGCAATAAATTTGCCTATGTCCATTCGAAGCAGAGGGTTGCATGATTATTTTAGATGCGGAATCAATACCTTGGTGCTAGTGCACAAAGGGAGTTGGTGGCGCTAAATTATATAATTATGAGATTGCAGGTGAGTGTGTGTGCTTGTGTGTGTGTGTTTGTGTGTGCATTTACCTGCCCATCTTTAGTTTTGGGATAAAATTCTTCCTTCTGCAGTATTATATAACGATATGTGAATGTGGAGTCACACTGTATCTTTCACTTTTTAACATCTTAACATGGGATTTATTCGTTTCCTTTCTGTGAATGGGGTTTTAAAATGCACCTAATTATTTGCTGCTGTGTGACTGAGTTTTGCTTAATAAATGTTTTTAATTGATTCTTGGCTTTACTCTGTATCTTTGACTCTCTGTAATGCACTTGTGGCTATTACTCAGCACCTGTCTGTGCCTGATTTGTGAGCATGCATCTTACATTCATTGTTTCTGACATATAATGCATATTTTACTTATTGCCCCTCATTTACAGGTATGTGGATGTGCAGATTTTATTCTCTATCTGTAATTTTGTGATATATCAGTGTGATTCATTTCCCTGTTGTTTGCATCAGGGTCAGAAATGTGAGCATGGAAAAATAATGCTGAAAATCAGGTTATGTTTAAATGAGTGAGAATTTAATCATTTGCTGTCAAACCCTGTTATAAGAAGGTGTGGTTCACTCTATGCTGATCATATTCTTGTATGACGATTCTCTATGCCTGCACACATCTTGTCGGTCATTGTCGATTTTGCTGTGAATATGTCAGCCTGTGTTGCTTGAGTGTGTCGTTCACATTGCAGCTTTCAATTCAGTGTGTAAGCCTGGACGTCCCCCGACCCTTACAATCCCCACAGCTCCGCCAGCTGTATCTCTTGGTCTTTGCTACCGGATGTTATATTTTAATCAGCAACTTACAGAGTTTGATACATTTTGAGGTGTGATTTTGCTCTAGCTAATAACATTGGATTTCTCTGTACTCAATCTCTTCCTACTTTGAAAAGTCGGATATGGAAAAATGATTTTATTCTACTCCGCTCTCTATATCTGGCATGTGTCAGTGTTTTTACAGTGTAAGGGTCTGCCCCGGTTACGGGAATCTAGCTTTCTTCTGTATCTGTCACTCCCACCTATGAGAGTGCTGTTATGTTATTCACTGTACTTGTCAATATCTGCTTTATGAAGTCGGCAGCACAGCGAAGCCGAATTTCACATTGGAAACGCATGAATGATCATCCTAATTGATTTTTTTTTTTAATCGTTATCCTTCTGTGCAGGGACTCGTTCTCTGAGTTGCATTGACAGATTGATCAATATACATCCACTGCAACAGGCGGTTATCAAACTATGGTCAACTGCTTGTAAGGCAGATATGTTAATCCTTGTCTGAACATCAGACTCTATCCTACGCTACACCCTCTGCACGTAGGAACACATCACACTATAGAGTGTTGCAGTTTTGAATTTGATTGATATACTTCATTGCATATATATGATTCTGTCATTTCCCCATTCCATCATCCAATTTAAAGTGCTTCTGCTGCATCCGTATGTTGTTGCATAGCTCATCCTCTGCCAGGAGATGGCAGCAGTTCACTATAACTTGGATCTGGCCTTTTCTGATCAAACATCTAGAAATCAATGGGCCTGATGCTGCACGTGAACCTGGCCAAGCTCACGTCTGTTAAAAAGACTACGACAGCGGCCAACTGCTTCCGCTCCATACAAATCGTCACAATGTGTTTTGTTCTGCAGTTGATGGCTTCTGTAATGCAATATTCACCCTAACTGGGTATTTCTCGGTCACTGGGATCCATGTATGTGTTTTATGCCATATCTGTTGTTTTCAAGCAAGGAAGATAGATATTGACCTGTAATTGACGGTCTTTGAGTTTCCTGTCACTGCGCGTGTTGACCGTTGCTGCGTGAGTGCGCTTTTTATTCAATACCTGTCAGATATTTTGACATAAGAGACTGTATCTTTTTGGTTACTTACCAGTTTTTTGATGTTGAGTTCTATACAGCTGTGTGCTTATTCTGTTACGTGAATTAGATTCCCCACCAAAAGCTCACCCCCACCGCAAAACCCCGCCCCTCCTGTCCCTCTAGTTCTCCGGGGTGTGGAAAAATGACTTTTTACCACGATCTCTGTCAGTTCCTGCTAAATGGGTGCCGGTGTGAGAGAGCCCCTGTGAAGTTCTGGTGCGTGGGCATTTATTTTATTATGTAGCAGTTAGTTGCTTGGAAGAGATGGGTGTTTTTTTTTTATTTTCTCTCCCCCTCTATTCGTCAGTATGTAGCATGTGAATGTGATTTTTTATTCTGCAATGCATCTGTTCATAACTGACATGTGAATATGGGTTTTTCTTGGCATTTGTCAACGCTTGGAATCTGTGTGGTGTGTGAATGTGAATATTATATTGGGTTATTCAGTGTCAAATGGGTCATTGTGTGTTTGAGTCTACCTCTCAGTTTCTGACATTTAAATGTGAAGATATCTTCAAATTATCAGTTCTTTTGTATGAGTGTCACCTACATTCTATACCTATTAATCCATTTTAAGCCAAACTAAGATTTACTCATTCTCTCAGTTAATGTTATGTTATTATGTACTCTCTGTTATGACTGACTGGACTTTTCTCTCTATCTGGCAGTTTCCAATGTATGAAAGTGCCAGCTGATTGGTCCACATCAGTTTAGGAAATCGATTTATTGCTTCATTCTGTACCTATCCAATTCTGCATGAGTTTTTTTTTAATTAACCACTTCTCACATGATAGTCTTCAATTTAACCTGTAGCTGAGAGACTCTGGTATGAAAGCCTCTGTTTTATTTGGACCTGACCCTTTCAAGTCTGCGTGTGTGTTATTGATTCCACCAGCAGGAGAAATAAGGAAAATCTGGTGGATGTGGTGGATTTGGATTTTCAGAAAGCTTCTGATAAAATCCCACTATAGAGGTTAGTGTAGAAAATGAAAGCACATGGGATTGGCATTAATATATTGGCATGGATTGAGAATTGGTTAGCAGAGCAGACACAAAGAGTAGGAATCAATGGATCTTATTTGGAGTGATAGACAATGACTCCATGGAGTAGTGAAGGGATCAGTGTTTTGGCCCCAGCTATTCACAATCTATAACAATAATTTGCCGGAGAAAACCAAACGTATTATTTCCAGGTTTGCTGACAACATGAAACTTGGTGGGAATGTCAGTGGTGAGGAGGATTCCAAGATCTTTCAAGGCAATTTAGACAAGTTGATTGAGTGGGTAAACACAAGGCACATGCTGTAGAATGTCGATTACAACATAAGAACAGAAGAAATAGGAACAGAAGTAGACCATCTGGCATCTCGAGCCAGTCTCACCATTGAGTAAGATCATGGCTGATCTCTTTGTGTTTCAATTCCCACAAAAACATCTAACCCCGATAACCTTTGATTAACTTACCTATTAAGAATCTATCTAACTCTGCCTTAAAACTCTCAACGACCCTACCTCCATCGCATTCTGAGGCAGAGATTTCCAAAGTCACACAGCCCCCGGAGCGATAAAAGAAATTTCGTCAATCTGCCCCAAAAAGGGTGACCTCTCATTTAAAAACAGTGACCCCTATTTCTGGAAACATCCTCTTGATGTCCACATTCTCAAGGCCATTCAGGATCTTGTATAATTCAATCAATCACCCCTCACTCTTCTAAGCCCCAGTGGAGCAAACCCAGTCTGTCCATCATTTCCTTATGAGAAAACCCACTTATTCCAGGTAACTATCTAGTAAAGCTCCTGTGAACCACCTCCTATTAGTGTGAAGTTATCCACATCAGTTGAAAAGACAGCATGGCAGAGTATTATATAAATGGTGATAGATTAGGAAATGTTCAACTAAAAAGGGAGCTGGGTTCCCATGCACACCAATCACTGAGAACAAGTATGCAGGTGCAGGAATGTATTGTCAAAATTCCATGTATGTACTGACAGATGCTTCTTGTCTGCGTGTTTCAGTGTATGCTGTGTGTATGTGTATGTATGTCCATGTTTGACATTCATGAACTTTTGGCCATTCCATTTCTGTGTTTCATAGTATTTGTGTGCTTGTGTATGAGTGTTTGTGTCTCTAGGTGACCATGTTTGGAAATATTTGCATGAGTGTGTGGCAGAGAAAGTGCAAGTTTGTTTCTGTGAGCATTTGTTAATGCATATGTGTGTTTGTGCGAGTGTGTGTGCTTCTGTGTGTGTGAGGGCCAGTGTGTAATTTTGTGTGCCTGTGCATGTTTAGGTGTTTGTTTGTCTTTGTATTTAACAGAAGGTGTGTGTATATGTGATATTAGTATGTTTATGAGTGTGAGTGTTTGCCTTGCATGTTTGTCTGTGTTTTATTGTATGAGTCTGCGAGTGTGTGAGTGTTTGTGTGGGAGTGTGCAGGGATCATTTGCCATTTGAATTTCTCTGGTACAGAATGCAGCTTTGAAATTAATTTTATTGAAATTTAAGTGTCTACACTGTGAATGTCAGTTTTTATGAAATTAATTCCCTGAATCTCAGTTATGTTCTGTACATCATAGGTATCCCATGCATGTTTGTGAAAACTATTTCCGCAATGCATTAATCCAGTATTGTTTCCCAGCTCTTATGTGGCTTTAAATATTAAAAATTCATTTCTCAAAGACAGATTTTATTCATTTGTTTTGAGTCAGCTAAGGTGTAGCATTCAGGCTTCAAATTGGCAAAAGTATTTTTGAATGATAACGAGACAATTGAACTCACATGCTGTGTATGCCATAACCGAATGATTCATTTTGTAATGATTTAACGTTTTGAATCACAGTTAGAATATTGACCTGGCATGTATTGGGTATTCATACTGTATTAATTAAAATTACATTTTTCTTTATTCCAGATTTTGCATGAAATTTTTGGAGGGGAAATTCAATCTGTTCTTCTGTGAGGTCCCACAATAAATTCTTAGGATAATTTTATGCATTTCAGTCAGTTGGTCTATCTGTGGCTAAGACTGCACTTTTCTGAAATTAATGAGCTGCCTGTTAATCTGATAAGATTAGTAGTTTTGGAGTGAGATTGATGGACCGACCATTCTGTGTGCTCAGGGAGTGTGAACTGGGGATAAATACTATCGCTCTCCTGTTGTATTTGACTGTTGCATTGGACACGTCTCCTGAAACTTAAGATCAAAGTGAATCTGATTCCTGCTCTCTGTGATGAGGAACTGCTGTTCTGCTCTGTTCTTTGAACAATAATGTGCCCATGTCCATTCGAAGCAGAGAGCTGCATCATTATTTCAGCCGGCGAAAAAGTACCTTGTCCCTGGTGCACAAGGGGAGATGGTAGCGTAATGTTATATCATTATGAGATTGCTGGTGAGTGTGTGTCTGTGCATGTGTTTTTGTGTGTGTGTGTGTGTTTACCTGGCACTCTTTCCTATGGGAGAAATTTCTTCTTGTGCACTGTTGATATTACAATATGTGAATGTGTGATCACACTGAATTTTTGACTTTTTAACATCTTATGATGGGGTTTATTCATTCCCTGTCTGTGCATAGGCATTTTACAATGCACCTAGTTATTTGCTGCTGTGTGACTGTGTGTTTTATTTTATAAATGTTTGTAATTGATTCTGGGCTTTACTCTGTATCTTTGACACTCTGTAATGCACTTGTGGCTACCATTCTGCACATGCCTCTGCCTGAATGGTGAAGATGCATCTTACATTGATTGTTTCTGACATGTCATGCATATTTTACTCATTGCCTATCCGTTACTGGTATGTGGATGTGCAGATTTTATTCTGTATCTGTAATATTGTGATATGTCAGTATGATTCATTTTCCTGTTGTTTGAGTCAGGCTCAGAAACCTGAGCATGGCATAGTTGAATTGACATTGGGCTAGTAATCTGGAGACACATGGTAATGCTCTGGGTTTGAACCCTGCCACGGGAGATCATGGAATTTGAAATCAATAAAAGTATGATTTGAATTAATGATCACCATGAAACCATTGTCGATTGTGGTAAAACAAAACCCTTCTGGATCATTAATATACTTTAGAGAAGGAAATCTGTCATCATTGTACATGTGACTCTAGACTCACACTTAAATGCCATCTGAAATGGCCTAGCTAGCCACTCAATTCTAACAAAGGCTACAAAGAGGTCACTGACAAAGGCAAAATTATCCATGTTGACCCTGAAGGAGAAGGGCAGCAGATAGATGAAAATACCATCACCTGGAAGTTCCCATCCAGGGCACTCACCTTTCTGACTTGGATATATGCTACTATTGCTGGGGCAGAATCCTGGAAATCCATCCCACAGAACTGTGGGTGTACCTACACAAAAGGGACTGCAGTGGTTCAAGAAATCAGCTCACCACTGCCTTCTCATTTGCAATTAAATGCAGGCTCAGCCTGCGAAGTCCACATCTCAGGAATGAATAAAATAAAAGTATGAAATTGTATGAGATCCTTGGTATTAAATGTAATGTGTTGCTTTTTGAATGTTGGGTACATTCATTGATTAATTGTGTAAATTTCAATCAGCTTTATTACCTGATATTTAAATTGCAGCCAATGTTCCATTCTTGTGACATGCATGGAGTACACTCCAATCTGATAATGGCTGTGAGTTTGGACTGATATTGGTGGACCTGCCATTCAAAGGTACTGAGTAGGAGTGTAATGTGATTATTCCAACCATCTCCTCAACCCCGACCCCCTCTGAGTGTTTGACTATTGAATTGAGCACATGTATCTGGTATGTCTTCAATTTGACTCTGAATATTACTGTTCGTGGTGACGGTGGAAATGATGTTCTGTCTGTATCTCAGCATTCTGTGAGTAATATCATACCTGCTGTCAGTTAGAAGGAGACGCCTGCATTTTAATTTGGCTGGGGCAATCATCAGCTTGAAACTGATCCCTTCATGTACTTGCCTAGAGGAAGAAACATATCTCTTGTAACTCAAGATCAGAGGAGGCATTTGAAAGAACTTAGATCAATGTAAACTTTTAACTGAGAATCAATTTTTATAACGCTCTACAAATCATACGGAAAATTAAAATAGTACAATGTCTGATTCCACTTCAGCACCCTGCTTTGGTACTTTTCCAACAACTGTGTGACATTCAGAAACAATCCTGACCTGCTCTGATCCAAGGATGTCAATACCCGAGGGGACAGAGACATTGATGCAGGTCAGGTTTCAATCTCCAGCTCCCATTGTAAGAGCCGTCAACTGAAACCAACAGCCGCTGCTACAATGTTTCTATAACACTTATCACTTGAAAAGATGGTCCCTGCGATAGGTGAAATTTACATGATTGTTCCCTATCCTCACTGTCCGCCTGTTCCCACTGTCCACTGTCCAAATGACGAGAAGTTGCATGAATCAGCCGCTATACTAGGAATATACATTACAGCATTGAGGAGAGAAAATCCCAATAGTTTTCAATTGCAGCTTCCTCAGGTTCTGTCTCCCTCAGCCCCAGAAAGGCCTCTCCCCGTCCACCCGCTCACTCCAAATTCCGGAACTCGGTCCCGCTTCGCTCCGCCTCTTACAAACAGCCCGCGGGTCTCCTCGAACTTACCCCAAGTCAATGTTGATTTGTGTTTCTGCTCTAACAAACCGCTGCACTGCTGGAATCAGAACGCTGTTTACTCGCTTACCCGGGCCCTAATATTTCCATTTCTATCTGTTTGAAACAAAGGTCTCCCCCTCACTGAGTGAAAAGCTTTCAATGGCGGAGACGTGGTGAAAGGAAGCGCATGCGCTCTTCAAGTTATGTCTGAGAAACTTAAGGACCGCAATGCGCAAGCGCTTACCTGGAATCGACGTCACAGAATCAACGTCTTTTGCTCCTCCCCTCAGTCTATGTTCTCCAGCTTGAGCATCACTACTGGGGCAATGTGGAACGGGCAGAGTTTTAGGGAAAACAAAAACAGAATTACCTGGAAAAACTCAGCAGGTCTGGCAGCATCGGCGGAGAAGAAAAGAGTTGACGTTTCGAGTCCTCATGACCCTTCCTGCTGGAAATCCAAAACAAAAACAGAATTAGCTGGAAAAGCTCAGCAGGTCTGGCAGCATCGGCGGAGAAGAAAAGAGTTGACGTTTCGAGTCCTCATGACCCTTCCAGTTTTAGGCAGTTGGGCGATGCCTGTATGAAGTTCAAAGTTATATGGTTCCCTGCAGCATTTTTGCTGTTCATTCACCGCTTTAGTGAATATATGTAGGAAAAAAAAAATGCTGGAAAAACTCAGCAGATCTGACTATATCTGTGCAGAGGAAGACTGTCTTTGTCCCCACAGATGGTGTCAGCCCTGATGAAGTTTCCCAGTATGTTTTGATATTGTTTCAGATTTCCAGCATCTGCAGAATGTTGCCTTTATCCCAGTAAATCTACGTGTTTGCGTGACCGCGCAGAAGTTCATATCTGATCTCAAAGAACCCAGTTTAATAGAAACAGATTGAAACTGTCAATCACTTAGTGTCATATGGAACAATTTTTGGCGAATTATTCCAGAGAGCTCCAGAGGTTATCGAACGTGACATTTCAGATACAATTCACCTCAATCTCTGGCATTTTCCTCTTTGTGTGATAGAAATGTGTCTGCCTCTGGACCAGTATTAGCTGGAGCTGAATCGCGTGAAATCTCACTGCTGTCAGTTTTAAATTAGTTTTAACGATCAGGTTCAGAATCTTCGGTGTTTCAAAAAGAAAACCTGCCAATCTTCTAAGTTCCAATGATTATAATTCAACTTGCTCAAAATTCCCTCATCAGTCAACAATATCATTCCAGGACTCATTATCATTCACTGAACTATTTCAAGAGAAGTATATCCCTCTATGGTGACCGCCGGTATTTGCAACACAATTATTAATTGTGATTTGCGCAAATTCTTTCGAAACGCTGATAATGTGTCTGCCTTCATCCGATGATAGATATGAGGACCAGTCGCTGTTAAGTTGACACATGGTAGGCACAGAGAGACTATTCTCTCTCTCGTTATCTCTCCCACACAGAATCACGGAACCAAAATGCAAAATAGGCCCTTCGTAGCCACGAGTCTTCACAGACACATGAGAAACACCTGACCTACCAACCAAATCCCATTTACCATAAATTGGCACCTTGAATGTTCTGAGGTGCCAAGTGCCCATCCAGGTACTTTTTAAAGGATGTGAGGCAACCTGCATCCACGACCCTCCCAGGCAGCTTATTCCAGACCCTCACCACCCTCTGGGTAATTTTTTTTTCCACACATCCTCCCTAAACTTCCAGCCCCTCACTTTGAATTTATGCCCTTTTGTGACTGACCCTTCAACTAAGGGGAACAACAGCTCCCTATGCACCCTGTCCATTCCTCTCATAACCTTGATCAGGTCACCGCTCAGTCTTCTCTGCTCCAACATAAACAACCCAAGTCTATCCGTCCTCTCTTCATAACTTAAATATTTCATACCAAGACAACATCCTGTGAATCTCCTCTGCACCCCTCCAGTGCAATCACATCCTTCATTTAATTTGGCGACCAGAACTGCACAAACTATTCAAGCTGTGACCACACCAAGATTCTATACAACTCCAACATGACATCCCTACCTTTGTAATCTATGCCCCGATTGATAAAGGCAATTTTCAGATCTGAATTTTTCAACACCTCACTAACATGCCCCTCCGCCATCAGAAATCTATGGACACACAAGCCAAAGTCCCTTTCTTCCTCAGAACTTCCTAGTGCCATGCCATTCATTGAATACTGCTTTGTCAAATTACTACTTCAAAAGTGTATATCCTCACAATTTTGAGGGTTAAGTTCCATCTGCCACTTATCTGCCTTTTTGACCATCCCATCTACATCTTCCTGTAGCCCAAGACACTCAACCCCACTGTTAAACACCCGGCCCATTGTTGTGTCATCCGCAAACTTACTAATCCTACACCACACATAGTCATCTATGTCCTTTTTATAAATGACAAATAATAGGGGACTGAGAACAGATCCCTTTGGTGTGCCACTGGGCACTGGCTTCCAATCACTAAAGCATCCTTCTGTCATCATCCTCTGCCTCCCACAACTAGGCCAATCTTGAATCCACGTTATCAAATTATTTTTAATCCCATGTGCATTTGCCTTTTTATAAGTCTCCCATGTGGGACCTTGTCAAATGCTTTGCTGAAATCCATATGAACTACATCAACTGCAGTACCCTCATCTACCCACCTCGTTACCTCCTCAAAAAAGTCAAACAAATTTGTTAGGGAAGATCTGCCACTGACAATGAAATGCTTAATATCCCCAATCAAAAATTGCCTCTCCAAGTGCAGATAATTATTATGCTTCAGAAATTTCTCCAATAGTTTACCTCTCACTGACGTGAAAATCACTAGTCTCTTGTTCGCTAGCTTATCTCCACAACCCTTCTTAAAAGCAAAACCACATTAGCTGTTCTTCAGTCCTCGGGCACCACCACCGTGCCCAGAGTGGAATTAAAAATTCGGGTCAGAGCCGCAGTCATCTCCTCCCTTGCTTCCCTCTGCAGTCTGGGGCAAAAATCATCCGGACCTGGAATATTTGTCCACTTTGAAGCCTGCCAACACCTCCAATGCCTTGTCACTCCAGATATCAATTTGCTTAAGAACCTTGCAAACTCTTTCGCCTAGTTAGACACCTTCATCCTCATTCGCTTAAGTGACGATGGATTTGAAGTACTCATTCAAGGCTCTAGCTATTTCCTCTGGCTCCACCCATAGATTGCCCAGGTGGTCTATTATCGGCTTTACTCTTTGCCTGGTTATACCCTTCCCATTCATATACTTATAGAATATCTTCGGATTTTCCCTACCTTTACCAGCCAGAGCTTTCTCATATCCCCTCTTTGTTCTGCTTTTAGCCTTCTTAAGCTCCACCCTGCAATATCTATATTCCACTATTGCCTCTGATGATTTGCTCCCTTTGTACCTGCTAACAGCCTCCCTTTTCCTTCTCATCGTATCCTGAATATATCTGGTCACCCATAATTCTCTGGGCATGTTAATCCTTCCTGTCACCATAGAGGGAACATGTTGAGCATATAGGCTCCCCATTTCATTTTTGAAACCACCCCGCCCGCAACTGATCCTCTGTAGATTTCCTCACAACTAACTCTTCCCAGTCTACTTTGGTAAGATCGTGCTTTATTTTAAAAAAATCCACTCTACCCGAATTCAAAACATTTTTTTTCTTGCAACTTTTCGATTTTTTTCCATAAGAAACTTACTCTGTACCATGTTGTGGTAGCTATCACTAAAATGCTCGCCCACCAACACTTCAGCCTCCTGTCCGTGTTCATTCCCCAGAATTAGGTCCAGCTATGCACCATCACTTTTAGAACTCTCTTCATATTGACCTAAACAGTTCTCATGTACACATTTCAAGAAATCCACTCCGTCCAAGCCCTTAACAATATGTCTATCCCAAAAAATTTTGGGATTGTTAAAATCACCTAATATAATTACCCTACTGCTATCGTTTCACAAACCTCCACAACCTGTACACATAATTGCTCCTCAATTTCCTGCTGACTATCTGGGAGTCTATAATTAACACTTAATAACGTGGTTGACCCTGTTTAATCCTAAACGCTACTATCAAAACTTCATTAGATGCAGCCTCACTGAAGTAACTGACGTCTTAATTAATAATGCAACGCGCCCTCCACTTTGACCAAACCCCCCCCCCCCCCCCCCCCCCCCCCCCCCCCCCCCCGTCTCGTCTGAAGATGCTATATCCCGGAATGTTGAGCTGCCAATCCTGCCCTTCCCTCAACCACATCTCCCTGATGGCTACTATATCATAATTCCACGTGTCAATCCTCACCCTTAACTCATCTGTTTTACCTGCAATACTCCTGGCACTAAAGTAGAGGCCATCCAGCCTTGCCTTACTCCCTTGAAACTTATTGCAGCTGTACTCCCTCTGACTTAATTGTTTTACTGGAGTCTCATGTGTCCCCATTCTGCTAACATTCTCCCCCTGCCAAATTAGTTTAAATTTCTCACAACAGCATTAGCCTAACTGCTTGTGTCGCACTCTGACTCTCTCTGTCTCTCTCTCTCCCACTATCTATCTCTCTCTCATTCACGATTGCTTCCACTCTCTCTTTACACTCTTGCTCACTTTCGCCAACCCATCGCTCTACATCTGGTACTGAGAATGATACTGATGCTGTGATCCGTACTCCAATAATATGCGTGACACAGTCAGTGTTCTCCACCTTCTCAGAAATTCAGGTCTGACATTTCATCTGATTATCTCTAATAAGAAAATCGAAGCGTTTCCACAAAATCTCTGCCACTGCCAGGAACGTGACTATCCGCGAGTGCATGTTCATGCATAACTTGCCCCGCTCTGTTTGTTGCGATAGGTGTACATTGCAAACTGTGAAATTGTGACTGTCAGTTCTGGAGGAGCAACATAAACAGGGAGTTCTGGAGGGACAGGGAGGAGATAATTTATATTGTCGCCAGAGATAAATATTTGATGTGAGCTATTCAGATAATAGCCTGAAGTCACATATGATTGGATCCTCCACGGAATCTGCGAATCAGACAATCTGCGGGTCCCATGTGATTTATTTTTTCTGAATTTACAATCTTCAGCAAATTAATAGAAAGACGAGCAAAGTTCGAAAAGAGGGGTAATTATCTCCTGAGACCCTTTCATTAGACAGTGGTTTCAGACTGTGAAGATGGAGATGTGAATATTGTGTAAGAGAGCGTTGGAAGAGGGAGTGCGAGTCAGAGGAATGAAACTGTGCTTGTGTGTCCGTCCTGATCATGATATTTTCGAGTCCCGCTTGCCTTAAATAAAAATATTTCCCATTCACAAATTTCCCCTGTTCCCCAGCTTAACCCCAAAGTGAGATTTCAAAAGGATTTCTGTGTTGTTTTCTAGATTTCAGTCTAAAAGTAGAGGACAATTCAGCGATCGGGTGAAGGAGCGGCAGTAAATCCGTTTTTAGTCGAAATGGGAGTCTTCAATTCGGGTGAAATATTTTCGACAGCAAACATGACAATGTCAGAGATAAGAAGGATTCAGTCTGGGACACTGGAGAGCCGGAATTTCCATGGAATTGGGGAGTTTGTGAGGAGAGAGAAACACAGAGAGGCAGCAGCAGCCTAGAGCTGACAGCAGCTTGTCTCCGCCCCGTCCGCTCGCTGCCTTTAAGTTGCTCAGTGCCGCCACCAGCGGATTCATTTCTCACCCCGTTCACGTTGACAGAGACACTTTTTTGTGCAGAGTCCCGGAACATGACCGACACCGCAGACGCCGAAACTGCTCCTCCAGCCGCTCCTGCCGCCCAGGTCAAGAATCCCAAGAAGAAGAAGAAGGCGGCTCCCCGGAGCGGAGCAGCCGGTCCCAAGCTGGGCGAGCAGATCCTCAAGGTTGTGGCGGATTGCAGCGATCGCAAGGGGATGTCGCTGCCCGCCATCAAGAAGGCGCTGCGCGGCAAAGGGCTGGATGTGGATAAACTTGGCTCCCAGATCAAGCAAAGCATCAAGAGGAATGTGAAGAATGGCTTCCTGGTCCAGGTCAAGGGCACGGGCGCCTCGGGATCCTTCAAAGTCCCTAAGAACACAGCCCCGGGGACAGTGGGGAAGAAGGCGAAGGCAGCAGCTGGCAAGAAATCTCCAGTGAAGAAAGCGGCAGCCACGAAGGTGACAGCAAAGAAAGCAGCGGCCAAGAAAACACCTGTCAAGAAAGCAGCATCCAAGAAATCCCCAGCGAAGAAAGCAGCAGCCAAAAAATCCCCAGCCAAGAAAGCAGCAGCCAAGAAAACTCCAGCCAAGAAGGCGGCAACTCCAAAAAAGCCGGTGAAGAAAGCAGCCCCCAAGAAAAAGTCTCCTGCCAAGAAGGTGACAGGCGTCAAAAAAGTGGCGAAAGCGAGGGCCAAGCCCAAAACGAGATAAACAAAGGCAGGAAAGAAGGGAAAGGTCCCAGCAAATTGTGAACCTCTGAACCCAAAGGCTCTTCTCAGAGCCACCCACTTTTCACATGAAAGAGCTGATCCCCTGATCATTTGATCCCTGTCTCGGAGTTGGGAGCAGATTTCAGATGGAAATGTTTCTTTTTCCTCCCACGTAAATCCCATTTTCCTGCTCACTCACTGACACACTCTCAACTCGACCCCTCCCTAACTACGCAATAAAACTCAGGGATGACGTTACAGCTCCCTAATCGGGTTGTGTCAGAGTGCATTCAATGTTTATCTTTTCTTTATTCACATTTTCAACGTGAGAGTCAGCAATAGAGTCAGCATCGCTGCAAAGTCCGCCTCACAACTAAGGCCCATACCTGTTGTTTCTCTAAATCTGTTGGAAGAGATGTTAGCGAATTTCTGAATCCCATTTGGCAGTGTGGAGGGGAGGGGTAGGAGGCGAGTCTAGAGGTGTGTTGGTACAGAATAGGAGATAATTTGAAATAGATGCAGACATTTGACTCATAATAGAAATTCAGTATCGAGGGAATGATATTTTTGAGAGGATTGGATTTAATACCTACGATTTTCGAACTAGCTGGTTTATGATCTTGAAGTATTTCAGTTACGTTTAACTTTTTCTGTACAGCTCCCTTCAGAATTTGATAAATACATGTATTTCGGGGAGGCAGAAGGAGGGGCTGTTTTACAAGAGACATTGCCCTGACTGTCACTCAGGCTGTCTCGGCCCGCCTCCCTCACTCTCTCTCTCTCTCTCTCTCTCTCTCTAAGTCTCCCTTTCTCAGCCAGGTCGGGTCGAGCTGTATAAAAACGGAACGTGAAGCTGCTCCCCCGCTCATTCAGCAGCGATTTGACTGAAGAAGCATTATGTCTGGCAGAGGGAAAGGAGGCAAAGGTCTGGGAAAAGGCGGAGCGAAGCGGCACCGCAAAGTGCTTCGCGATAACATCCAGGGCATCACCAAACCGGCCATCCGCCGCCTGGCTCGCCGTGGCGGTGTCAAGCGCATTTCGGGCCTGATCTACGAGGAGACCCGCGGGGTGCTGAAGGTTTTCCTGGAGAATGTGATCAGGGATGCTGTCACCTATACCGAGCACGCCAAGCGGAAGACGGTCACCGCCATGGATGTGGTGTACGCTCTGAAACGCCAGGGCCGCACTCTCTACGGATTCGGCGGCTGAACAAATCTACTTGATTCTATAACAAAACCCAAAGGCTCTTCTAAGAGCCGCCCACAACCTCACATTGAGAGCGGAGTCCTCTTTAGGGGTGATGAAGAACTTAATCTTTGTATTTTTAATACGAGGTATAGCTTTGCTACCAATGCGTCCACTTTTCACAGCACCATCGTGAGTCACAAAAATGCCATGGTTTAATTTAAACCAGTTTTCAAAAATTAGCTTCCTTTCTACCTCCCGAATGTCGACTCCAAACTTGACTTAACACCACGGCTGTACTCAAGCTAAGGTCGAAGTTGGTCAGAATTAGCTATTCTCAAACATTGCATTCCCCTTCGTCACTCTATTTTAACTGTTTTTATTCACATTGTTTTTGGTTCATGGGTCCTTAGCGCCACTCAGGGCTTGGAAGCTACCATTAGCGGAGGTTTATATGAATCAGCCGGAATCGATGTAGCATGTTGTCTGGTTCCAGGTTGCAATGAACAGCTTTATTCTGGCTTGTTTCAGAACAGTCAGATAAAGAATCCGAATTCAAGACGGGTTATAAGGCAGACATTGACTGTCTCTTGCTGCCGAATATATTCAGATCAGATTCTATAGCAGGCATGAATCAAGCTATTATCGATTTGCAGACCTGAAAATTAAAACTACCCTTAATCACCTCTATTCTGCAACACAGGCCGAACAGAAGGTCTGAATAGATAGTTGCTTGATGGCCGCCATAGACACGATGGACCGTAGAGCCTGTTTCTATGTTGTATAACATTATGACTCTAACAGAAGCGAAAACTTGAAGCTCTGCTCTTGGCACTCGGTTTGCAATGTAATAAACATGCATAGAGGAATATAGGTGAAAGAGACTTTGAATGAAAGTGGGGTATGTTTATCTCCTTTAACCTGAGGTCCGCCGAGCTAGGGGACATGGTTGTGATGTGCAATCAAACGCAAGACACATTGAAACTGAAATGAGAGAGGGATGCACTTTCCGCCAGCTCATTTTAGCTAATCCAATAATTAGAACATAAAAGTTCAACAATGTAAATTTCGACCATTACGCGTTTTAAAAAAACGGTCTGCAAGCACCCCTCCCCCATAAAGACCCCGCCGCGCACCCATTCAGCGGCAGAAACAGGAACCACGCCATTTTCTCTTTCACTTCACCAACGCGTTGACATGAATAAACCGATAACATTCAAAAGGTTTATGTGTGAATCCCATATTTTCACACGTCAATAGGAGCTTTATTCCAGCCTGTTGCAAACCGACCAGGGAATGCATTAGAATTTAATCCGAGTTCCGATGCAGGAAGTCGGAACCTGGATCAAAAAATGGGAAACACAACCATTGAGATTTTATTATATTTTATAATTCAGATTGACTTTTCCTGCCTTCAAACTAGGTTTATTTTAATGTCAGTTACTCGTCCCTCTGAAATTGGCGGGCATTTTGAAATTGATGAACTGTCAGTTGCTGCTCCACCAATCAGGGCCCAGAAATCCATGCAGCCCGCTGCTCTTTTCAAATTTCTCGGCGGGATTGCGCTGCATCCAATCAGGAGAGGAGGGAGGTGACGGACAATGTCTTAAATAGACAGACACAGAGCGGCTTCATCATTCTCAGAGTCTGTGTTCCACAGCGTTTGTTATCATGGCCAGGACCAAGCAGACAGCGCGCAAGTCGACCGGAGGGAAAGCTCCCCGCAAGCAGCTGGCGACCAAAGCTGCCCGCAAGAGCGCTCCAGCCACGGGCGGCGTGAAGAAGCCCCATCGCTACAGGCCCGGCACTGTGGCTCTGCGGGAGATCCGCCGCTACCAGAAATCCACCGAGCTGCTGATCCGCAAACTGCCCTTCCAGCGCCTGGTGCGGGAGATCGCTCAGGACTTCAAGACCGACCTGCGCTTCCAGAGCTCGGCCGTCATGGCCCTGCAGGAGGCCAGTGAGGCTTACCTGGTGGGGCTCTTTGAGGACACCAACCTGTGCGCCATCCACGCCAAGCGGGTCACCATCATGCCCAAAGACATCCAGCTGGCGCGCCGTATCCGCGGGGAGCGCGCCTAAACACCCCACCTCAGCCCCAAGTGCGACAAAGGCTCTTTCAAGAGCCACCAAGTCGGTCAGAGAAAGAGCTGCCATCTCTTAACCACACCAGCATTTTAGCCTCTCTGGCCTACAGTTTATTTCCCTCACTTTGTCACCTGGTAACTGTCCTTTGTTCCCTTTACCGGATGTTTCAGACGATCTGAGGTCATTTCAAAGGCGATTATTTTAATGATAAGGGATCGTTTTCCCAAATAGAGGATTTTGGGTATAACTAGATCCAGCACATATTACTGATGTCTAAAATGTAACAGTGCTAGCAGGATGCGTCTCACTCTAACCCACTGATATCATCAGAAATGTTTTCCTGGCCAAGCGATCGGAATGTTCACATATGCACTAAAACAAGGATTCAGTTCCACATTCAACAAAGGCACTTTTAAACGCCACCTAGTCGGTCAGAGAAAGAACAGCGATTTCTTATTAGAAGATGCAGTTCCTAAAACCCTCAGAGCGACTATTTATTTTCATTCATTTTGTTTATCCGATTCCCTCCCTCTACTGAATTTGGGATTTTGAGCTGATTCTGTTTATATTTGTATGCAATTTCAAATCATTTAATTAGAAATGGGATGAGTTAATTATTAAAGAACTTCTTCTTGAACATTGGCAATTGGTCATATATAAGATGAATCACAGACTCCTGATGTCTGGATAAGGCAACATAGCCAGCGTCTCGTTGTAACCAGCGCTTTCACAGATCGCATTAGAGCTATAATGTCATTCCGAATCGATAGGGATGTTATCGCACATCCGGATAGGCAACAGGTCGCCCCTTTCACTGATTCAGTGAGTGGCTCTGAAAAGAGCCTTTGTGTTCTCAGTTTAATGGAGAGTCGCTTCACTTGGTCTTGGCGGCTGCAGAGGCGCCGGTTTTCTTGGGCAGCAGCACGGCCTGGATATTAGGCAGCACCCCGCCCTGAGCGATGGTCACCCCTCCCAGCAGCTTGTTCAGCTCCTCGTCATTGCGGACGGCCAGCTGCAGGTGCCTGGGGATAATGCGGGTCTTCTTGTTGTCCCGGGCCGCGTTGCCGGCCAGCTCGAGGATTTCAGCCGTCAGGTACTCCAGCACGGCGGCCAGATAGACCGGGGCTCCGGCACCCACACGCTCAGCGTAGTTACCCTTCCTCAGGAGCCTGTGAACGCGGCCCACCGGGAACTGCAGTCCGGCCCGGGAGGAGCGAGACCTGGCCTTGGATCGAGCTTTCCCACCGGTCTTTCCTCTTCCAGACATTGTGACAATCTCACACGCACTTACACAGAGAATGCTGATATCCGCCTTCTTTCAGTTCTCTTATACCCTCTGGAGGAATGGTGGTGCGCTCACAGCTGATTGGTCAATTGTATTATAGCTCATAATATTCTTCATATTCCCAATCAGCTTTTTGCCTGACTCACCAATGCGGGCAAGCAACGTATGAAGTCGGAAGTTAAAGGCGCCAAATCATCGGTTAAACAAACGATTTTATATTTCAAATAGTAAACGACCGCCAAAAAAGTAATCGAAGGAAATATCGCACAGAAATCGTCTTAGCTAAACGAAGGAAAATTCCTATACAAATCTTTCTAATGCTTAATATTAAAGCAGTTCTGTTACAGAATGTTAGAAGGTTTCACGCTCTCTTTCCCTCGTCTACACTTTACCCGAAACTGTCAGTTTCTGGTTTTGCCTCTGGACAAGAAGATAATAAAGGCGCCAATTTTCCAGAATCCAAACTTTTGTTTTATACATGTTTGTGAGTGTCAAGAGCGGCGTGCACATTTTTTTGGCTTAAATTGGCCAGTATTTAAACTAAGGCTTCCTACTCCGACAGGGCTTATACGGAATGAATTGATCAAATCAACTTTTATAATGCTGGGGAGGGATAGCATCTTTGAGGGATCAAAGATAGACTCTGCTTGATTACATTTATGCAACAAGGCAGGGTTTATTCTGAAGCAGCAAGCTTACGTTGTATTCACAGTTTTGGTGCCCTCGATTGAGGAAGGATGTAGTTGCACTGGAGGCGGTTTGGAGGAGGTTCACTAGATTGATTCCAGAGTCGCGAGGCTAATCTAATGAGGAGGGATTGAGTAGTTTAGGCCTACAGTCGCCCGAGTTTGGAAGGTTGAGAGGAGATATAATTGAGGTAAATAAGATGCTAAAGGGGATAGACAAAGTAGACATGGAGCGATATGTTTCCCCTAGTCGAGCATTCTATCAGGAAAGGCCATAGCTTTAGTCTAAGTGGTGGGAGATTTAAATCAGAGATTAGGAGGAATTACTGTCCTCAAAGGGTCATGAATGTATGGAATTCAATACCTCAGATTGCAGTGGATGCTGGGTCGCTGAATAAATTAAAGGAGGAGATAGACAGATTTTTAATTAGTAACGGGTTGAAAGGTTATGGGGAGAGGGCAGCAAAATGTTGCTGAGGCCAAAATGAGATCAGCCATGATCGTAATGAATGGCTGGGCAGGATCGAGGTGTTTAATTGCCTACTCCTGCTCCTATTTCTTATGTTTTTATGTATTCCTGACAAAAAATAAAAATGACAATTCTCTGCAGGCTACGTGATTCTGGGATTAAGCCTACCCATCATTATCTGGTATTGAAATGTAGCTTTCATTCACTGACACTCTATGGTCAATAATATTGAGTTTTTCTGCCTAAATTGTAATCACCGAAATAAGTTTCTGTTTTTGTTTTTATCTCTGCAACATTCAGTTTTAAGTCAGTGTGGATTTTACCTGGTGCATGTCAATTCCTGGACATTATGTTATATTTCAGTCGTCATTTGTTGCTGCTAACATCAGATTATGTCCCTATTGTCCTGTTAAACATTATCTGTTAAATCCTGCTATGGGTGTATGGAATACCTGTCTCTTCATGATATATAAATGTGAACTTTAATCTGTAATGGCTATTATTCCAACAAAAAAAAAAATAGGGAAAAACAAGGAATGACAGACCGATTGTCTTTTATGTCATTACAGGACACTTAGACAATATCAATGAAAGGAAATCATGTTGGACAAACCTATTGGAGCTTTTCTGTAGAGGTAACAAGCAAAATAGACAAGGGAAAACCAAATGAAATGGTGCATTTGGATTTTCAGGAAGCTGTCGATAAAGCCCCACAAAAGATGTTAGTGTATTGCATTGAACTGAACTGGATGGGGGTATTATATGGGCATGGATTAAGAAAAGATTAGCCAACAGGAAACAGAGAGCAGGAATAAATCAGTCTTTTTGTGAATGGCAAGAGGTGACAAGTGATGTAGCGAAGAGATCAGTGCCTTGACCACAATATTCAGAATAAACAACAATTATTTTGATGAAGGAACCAAAGGTAATATTTCTAAGATTGCTGATGACATAAAGCTAGGAGGGAAGGTGAGAGATGAGGAGGAAATTAAGAGTGTTCATGGATATTGAGAGAAGATGAGGGAGTGGACAAAAAAAAGGGCAGACACTCTATAACATGGATAGGTGTGAATTTATCCACTTTGGCACGTAAAAAAGAATGGCAGAGTTTATTTAAATAGGGATAGGTTGGGAAATTTGGATATACTGGGTTACCTCCGTGCAGCAAACGATCACCAGGCAGATTCATGGGCTGGAAGGATTGTTGCATGAGGAGAAATTGGACAGTTTTGATTTGTATTCACTGACGTTTTGTAGAATGAAATGGGGATGTAGTTAAATTACTGACAGGGCTGGACAGACCTGATGCAGGGATGATGTTTCCTCTGACTGGGAAGTATAGAACAAGTGTTCATAATCTCAGGATAGGGGGAAGGCCATTTAGGACTGTGATGAGCAGAAACATTTTCACTCGGAGCGTGGTGAACATGTGATCGAGCTGCATTCATTTTGTTACCTCCAGTATCTTGTATTGTATGTGAATGAATATATTTCCCCCTCTTTGTATCACTCAGTACCTGTGATTTTTGCATGAATTGGATTAACTCTATATCTAATATGTTATTGCATTTGCGACAAATGTGGTATTTCATTTGAATGTCTCAACATTTGGAATTAGATGTGAAGTTCAAGTAGTTGTTCATATAGTCAATCAGTTTCTAGGATTCTGAATGTGACTGCGACTCAGTACTTTTCAGGTTCTGGTAAGTGATTGCTAGTGTTAGCCTGTCGATGCGAATGTCTAGTTGTTTTACTTTCTGGCACTTTTTTTTTTCTCACTCTCTCCGTCAGTTTGTGGCATGTGAATGTGATCTCTTCTGTATCTGTCAATAACTGCATTGTGAGCGTGGGTCATTCTTCCAATTGCCAGTTTTAGATATGTGTCTGGAGTGCAACAGATCTTCTTTGATTCTGTTTCTCTCTCTCTTGTTGATATGTTGTTCATTTTACATTATAACTCTCGGTCTCTATTATGGGAATAAATATTATTTTATTTTTGGCAGTCTCTGCTATGTGTTAATTTATTTCTTGTACTTGTCAATATGTATTTGGAGAGTTAAGGTTTAATATCTTCTTGTTTTCTGAAATATATTCCCACGAATATCTCTCATTTTCCTGTATAGACTTTATATTTTAATTTCATGCCAGTCAGCTACTAGCATTTGAGTGTGATTTCACTCAATATCTTTCTGTCTCTTGCATGTGTGCCATGGCGAAACATATTTTATATCTTTCAGTGTCTGGTGTATTTATTATTTTTCTGTCAGCTTTCTTTCAGTGAATATGACTTTTATTTCTGTCTGTTGTTAGTGATTTTACTTTTATATTTTTTTGTAAATTAGGTAACTGGAACAGAATCTTAACCTAGTTGTGTCTCACTATCTTGTTAGATTTAACTAAGTGTCAAAAGTTTACTTGCAATGTCTATGTTCAAGCAAATTTGCAGCTGTGTATGTGTATGAGTAATATATGCTCCTTAACAACCAGCCCAGAATTTAATTGCTTAGATACTGTCCAAGTTCCATGTGTGTACTCACATATGCTGTGTGTGTGCATATGTGTGTGTGCGTGTGTGTTTGATTGACAATCATGAACTTTTGGCCATTCCATTTCTGTGTTTCAGTGTTTTTATGTGCTTGTGTATTTGTGTTTGTGTCTGTAGGTGTGAATGTTTGTGAATATCTCCGTGACTGTCCGTGGCAAGGAAAGTGTAAGTTTATTACTGTGTGCATGTGCTTATGCATGTGTGTGTTTGTGAGAGTGCATGTGAGGTCCTGGGTGTGCCTGTGTTTAAGGTTCTGTGTGCGTGTGTTTGTGTCTGAGTGCAAGAGATGGTGTATGCATTATTGTTTATGTCTGTGCCTCTGTGTGTGTGTGTGTGTGTGTGTGTGTGTGTTTGCTTTGCATGTGTGTCTGTCTGTGTTAGAGCATGATTCTGTGGGTGTTTGAGTGTTTGTGTGGGTGTGCAGGGCTAATTTCCCATTTCAAAAACAAAAACAGAATTACCTGGAAAAACTCAGCAGGTCTGGCAGCATCGGCGGAGAAGAAAAGAGTTGACATTTCGAGTCCTCATGACCCTTCGACAGAACTTGAGTTCGAGTCCAAGAAAGAGTTGAAATATAAGCTGGTTTAAGGTGTGTGTGTGGGGGGCGGAGAGAGAGAGAGAGAGAGAGAGGTGGAGGGGGTGGTGGTATGGTTGTAGGGACAAACAAGCAGTGATAGAAGCAGATCATCAAAAGATGTCAACAACAATAATTTCCCATTTATCTTTCTCTGGTACAGAATGTAGTTTTGGAATTAATTTACATGAAATTTAATTGTCTACCCTCTGACCGTCAGCTGTGTTGGAATTAATTCCTTAAATCTCAGTTATTGTACTGATTGTGTATCTCATATTTTTGCTCTGTGTATATGAATCCATTATCAGACATGTGTAGATTTTGTCTTTACCAAACGTATATCCCTTGCATGTTTGTGAAAACTATTTCTTCAATGCGTTAATCTGTTACTGTTTCCCAGCTCTGATGCACATTTAAACATGAAACTTTGCATTTATCAAAGACAAGTTTCATTCATTGGTTTTGTGTGAACTAAGGTGTAGCCTTCAGGCTGCAACTCCACCAAAGTTTTCATGAATGAGACGCTGGAACTCATGTTAAGTATGTCATATCTGTTTGATTTGGTTTGTAATTATCTTACGTTATGAATAATAGTGAAAATATTGACCTGGCACGTGTTGTATATTCATGCTGTATTCATTAAAATTACACTTTCTCCTTATTTCAGATATATTATGAAATCTTTGGGGGGGAATTACATATGTCCAACTGTGAACGCCCAGGGTACATGGTTAGGATTAATTTTGTACATTTCAATCTGTAGCTATGACTGAACTCTTCTAAAATTAATGAGCTGCCTTATAATCTGATAATGTTTGCGGTTTTGGACTGAGATTGCTGGACCTACCATTCTGTGGTGCGTTTGAATTGGGGAGAAATATTCTGTCTTCCCAGTTGTATTTGAAAGTTGCATTGAACATGTCTATCTGAAACTTGAGGTCAATGTGAATCTGATTCCTGCTTTCTGTTCCTACTCTTTGAGCAAAAAGTTTGCCTATGTCCATTCAAAGCAGAGGGCTGCATGATTATTTTAGATGAGGAATCAGTACCTTGGCGCTGGTGCACAAGAGGAGATGGTGGCTCAATGTTATATCATTATGAGATTGCGGGTGAGTGTGTGTGTGTGTGTGTGTTTATATTTACCTGCCAGTCTATATTATGGGAGATCTTTCTTTCTTCTGCACTATTTATATTTTGCTATGCAAAAGTGGGTTCACACTGTATCTTCCACTTTTTTAGCATCATACTATGCGGTTTATTCATTTCCTGCCTGTGCATGGGGATTTCAAAATACACCTAGTTATTTGCAGCTGTGACATTGTGTTTTATTTAATAAATGTTTGTAATTGATTCGGGGTTTTATTCTTGATCTTTTCCTCTCTGTAATGCACTTGTGGCTTTTACTCTGCACCTGCCTGTGCCTGAAATTTGAGTATGCATGTTACATTCATTGTTTCTCACATGCAATGCATATTTTACTCATTGCCTCTCAGTCACTGGTATGTGGATGTGTAGATTTTATTGTGTTTCTCTCATTCTGTAATGTGTTCATTTTCCTGTTGTTAGTTTCAGTGTCAGAAATGTGATCATGGAAAAATTATGCTTAAACTCAGGTTGTTTTAATTGAGTGAGGATTTAATCATTTGCTGTCAATCCCTGGTATGAGAAAGTATGGTTCACTCTATGCCTATCATGTTATTTTATGATAGTATTGACTATGCTCTATCTATGTGTGCACCTTGAGTTTCATTGTCAATATTACTGTGAACATTTCAGCCTGTATAACATGAGTATGATGTTCACATTGCAGCTTTCAATTTAATGTGTGAGCGTGGACCTTCCTCCCCGCCTCTTCACACACCCATCCTCCACACCCCACCCACCACCCCTCCCCGCCCCCCCCCGCCCCCACCCCCCAATTCCCCCTACAGACACTCACCACCAGTCCCCACATCAACCGCGGTTATATCCCTTGGTCTTTGCTACGGGCTGTTATATTTTAACCAGCAACTTACAGACTTTGATACATTTTCAGGTGTGATGTTATTCTAGCTAATAACATTGGATTTCTCGATACCCAATCTCTTCCTATTTTGGAAAGTCGGATATGGAAAAATGATTTTATTCTGCTCCTCTCCATATCTGCCATCTGTCTGTGTTTTTACAGTGTAAGTGTCTGCTCTTGTTACAAGAATCCAGCTTTCTTTTGTATCTGTTATTCCCCAATATGAGAGTGGTGTTATGTATATTCAATGTACTTGTCAATATCTGCTTTATGAGTTCGGCAGCGTCCTGAAGCGGAATTTCACATTGGAAACGCATGAATGATCATCCTAATTTATCTTTTTTTTCGTTGGCAGGGACCTCCTTCTATGGAGGGGCTAGTTTTCTGATTTGCATGGAGACAATGGTCAATAAGCATCCACTGCAACAGGTGATTATCAATCTATGCTCAACTGCTCGTAAGGCAGATATGTTAAACCCTGTTTGACCATCAGACTCTATCCTATGCTGCACCATCTGCATGTAGGAACACATCACACTATAGTGTTTTGAATTTGATTAATATACTTCATTGCATACATATGATTCTGTCATTTCCCAATTACATCATCCAATTTCAAGTGCTTCGGCTGCTTTTGTGTGCAGTTGCAGGACTCATCTTCTGTCAGGAAGGGGCAGCCGTTCACTATAACAAGTATCTGGCCATTTCTGATCAAACATCTAGAAAACAATGGGCCGGATGCTGCACGTGAACCTGACCAAGCTCACCTCCATTAAAAAAGACTACGACAGCGGCCAACTACTTCCGCTCCATACAGAACGACACAATGTGTTTTGTTCTGCACTTGATCGTTTCTGCAATGTAATGATCACCCTAACTGGGTACATCTCGGTCACTGGAATTCAGTGATGTATTTTATGCCATACCTGTTGCTTTCAAGCAAGGAAGAGAGATATTCCTCTGTAACTGATGGTCTTTTGTCTCATTTCACTGCACGTGCTGACTGTTGCTGTGTGAGAGGCGGTGCCTTTTTCGTTACCTGCCAGTTCTTCATATACATGTACTGAGTGTAAGTTCTAAACAGCTGTGTGCTTATTCAGGTACGTGAATTAGATTCCCCACCAGCAGCTCCCCACCCACCCCCAAAGTCCGCCCCTCCTGTATCTATAGGTCTCCGGGGTGTTTACAAATGACTTTGACACGATCTCTGTCAGTTCCTGGTAAATGCGTGACGGTGTTAGATAGCCCCTGTGAATTTCTGTTGTATATTCTATTATATAGCAGTTCCTGGCTTGGAAGTGATTGGCGTTTTTCTTTTCTCTCTACCCCTCTATTCGTCAGTGTGTAGCATGAGAATGTGAGTTTTTATTCTGCTTTTGTCAATAACTGACATTTGTGTGTGGGTCTTTCTTGGCATTTGCCAATGTTTGGAATGTGTGTGGTATCTGAATGTGAATATTACATTGGGTTTTCAGTGTCAAATGGGTCATCGTGTGTTTGAGTCTACCTCTCAGATTCTGACATTTAAATGTGAACATACCTTAAAATTAGCAGCTCTTTTGTATGTCAACTACATTCTGTACCTATTAATCTATTTTAAGCCAATATAAGATTTACTCATTCTCTCAGTAATGTTATGTTATTATATACTCTCTGTTATGAGCAAATGGAGTTTTATCTCTGTTTGGCTGTTTTCAATGTATGAAAGCAACAGTTGATCACTCGCATCAGCTTCTGCAATCAATGTACTGCTTCATTCTGTACCTCTCCAATTTTGCATTAAACTTTTTTATTAGCTACTTCTCACATGATGGTCTTCAATTTAACCTGTATCTATGAATCTCTGGTATGTACGTTTCGTTTGTACCTGACCCTTTCAACTTTCACGTGAGCATGTTTATTTCTTCTGGTTCATGATGCAATTTGTATGAATTTATTAGGAATGTCACTTTGAACTTATCTACGGTGCTTGGCAAAGTCAACTTGGATTCATGAAATCCCCAGCTATTCACAATCTATAACAATAATTTGCTTGATGAAAGCTGATGTATTATTTCCAGGTTTTCCTGACAACATGAAACTTGGTGGGAATGTCAGTGGTGAGGAGGATTCCAAGAGGCTTCAAAGCAATTTAGACAAGTTGATTGAGTGGGTAAACACATGGCCGATGCTTTAGAATGTCCATTACAAACATATGAACAGAAGAAATAGAGACAGGAGTAGGCTAATATACAGATACAGCAGGTTGTTCTAACTGTGCAAGGCATTGGTGAGACCACACCTGGAGTACCGTGCACGGTTTTGGTCCCTTTACTTGAGGACGGAGGAAGTTGCATTGGAGGTGGTACAGAGGAGGTTCACTAGATTGATTCCAGAGATCCGAGGCCAGTCTTATGAGGAGAGTTTGAGCAGTTTAGGCCTATCGTCGCTAAAGTTTGGAAGGATGAGAGGAGATCTAATTGATAAGATGCTAAAGGGGATAGACAAAGTAGACATGGAGTGGATGATTCCGCTCGTGGGACATTCTAGGATGAGAGGCCATAGTATTAGGCTAATGGGTGGTAGATTTAAATCAGTAACATGGAGGAATTACTTTTCTCAAAGTGTCATGAATCTGTGGAATCCACTACACCAGAGTGCAGTAGATCCCGGGATGCTGATTAAATTATAGGACGAGATAGGCAGATTTGAAATTAGGAATGGGTTGAAAGGTTATGGGCAGAGGGCGGTAAATTTGAGCTGAGGGCGAAATGAGATCTGCCATGATTGGAATGAATGGCCGGACAGGCTCAAAGGGCTGAATTGCCTACTCCTGCTCCTAGTGCTTATGTTCTTCTGTACTTCCAATATATATGTTCCTGCTAATTTTCAGCTGTGTATGTTTAAATTACTACCACAATATCTGCTCCTTAACTAACAGCCCAGCATTCAATTGCTTAGATATTGTAAAACTTCCGTGTATGTACTGACAGATGCATCTTGTATGTGTGGGTCTGTGTGTGTGTGTGTGTGTGCATGTATGACCATGTTTGACATTCATGAACTTTTGGCCATTCCATTTCTGTTTTTCATTGTATTTGTGTGCTTGTGTGTGAGTGTTTGTGTCTCTAGGTGAGCATGTTTGTAAATATCTGCATGGATGTGTGGGAGAGAAATTGCAAGTTTGTATCTGTGTGTATGTGTTTATGCATATGTGTGTTTGTGTGTGTGTGAGGGCTTGTGTGTAAGTTTCTGTGCATGTGTGTTTATGTATTTGTGTCTGTGTGTGTGTGTGTGTGTGTGTTTGCTTTGCATGTGTTAGTGCATGAGTCTGCGAGTGAGTGAGTGTTTGTGTAGGAGTGTGCAGGTGTCATTTCCCATTTGACTCTCTCTGGTACAGGAGGCAGTTTTGAAATTAATTTTAATGAAATTTAAGCATCTACCCTGTGAACGATAGCTCTTGTGAAATTAGTTCCCTAAATCTCAGTTATTGTGCTGTTTGCGTATTTCAAATTTATGCTCTGTGTAAATGACCCCACTATTGCACTTGTGTAGATTTGTTCTGTACATAATATATATCACATGCATGTTTGTGAAAACTATTACTTCAATGCATTAATCCAGGACTGTTTCCCATCTCTGATGCAACTTTAAACATGGAAAATTGCATTTATCAAAGACATGTTTTATTCATTGTTTTGAGTCAGCTAATGCATAGTATTAAGGCTGCAAATTGGCAAAACTGTTTGTGAATGATAATGAGACGCTTGAACTCACATCCTGTGTGTGTCTCATCTGACTGATTCAGTTTGTAATGATCTTACATTATGAATCATAGTTAGAATATTGAGCAGGCATGTGTTGTGTATTCATGCTGTATTGATTAAAAATACACTTTCCCTTTATTCCAAATGTAGTATGAGATCGTGGAGTGGAATTCAATCTTTTCTTCTGTTAGAACCTATTGTACATTCTTAGGTTAAATTTTGTACATTTCAGTCAGTTTGTCTATCTGTAGCTAAGACTGCATTCTTCTGAAATGAATGAGCTGCATTTTATTCTGATAATGTTAGTGGTATTGGAATGACATTGATGGACCTACCATTCTGCTGCACTCAGTGAGTATGAATTGGGGAGAAGTACTCTCTCTCCCCTGTTGTATTTGACGTGACTAAATGAAAAACTTGAGATCAATGTGAATCTGATTCCTGCTCTCAGTGCCGGTGGAACTGCTGTTCTGCTGTGTTCTTTGAACAATAATGTGCCTATGACCATTCGAAGCAGAGGGCTGCATGATTATTTTAGCTGGGGAATCAGGACCTTGGCCCTGGTGCACAAGCAGAGATGGTGGCTTGATGTTATATCATTATCAGATTTTTTTTGAGTGTGTCTGGGTGTGTGTGTGTGCGTGTGTGTGTGTGTGTGTGTTTACCTGCTGGTCTTTAGTATGGGAGCAATTTCTTTCTTGTCCACTGTTTATATTACATTATGTGAATGTGGGATCACACTGGATCTTTGACTTTTTAACATCTTATCATGGGGTTTATTCATTCCGTGTCTGTGCATGGGGATTTCAAAATGCACCTAGTTATTTGCTGCTGTGTGACTGTGTATTATATTTTATAAATGTTTGTAATTGATTCTGGATTTTACTCTGTATCTTTGACACACTGTAGTGCACTTGTGGCTATCATTCTGTGCCTGAATTGTGAGGATGCATCTGACATTCATTGTTTCTGACATGTAATGCATACTTTACTCATTGCCTCTCATTAACAGGTATGTGGATGTGCAGATTTTGTTCTGTATCTGCAATGCCTTGATATGTCAGTGTGATTCATCTTCCTGTTGTTTGTGTCAGGATCAGAATTGTGAGCATGGAAAAATTTTGCTGAAACTCAGGTTATTTTAAATGAGTGAGAATTTTTTCATTTGCTGACAATCCCTGGTTTGAGAAGGTGTGGTTTAATCTATGCCTATTTTTTTCTTGAATGTGAGTAATGTATTTTCCCGTGGTCTGCATGCACCTTATAGGTCATTGTCGATTTTGCTGTGAAGATGTCAGCCTGTGTTACTTGAGTGTGATGTTCACATTACAGCTTTCAATTTAGAGTGTGAGCATGGATGTCCCCCCACCCTAACAGCCCACACACCAGCCCCGGCTGTATCACTTGGTCTTTGGTGCAGGCTGTTAGGTTTTACTCAGCAACTTACAGATTTTGGTGCATTTTCTCATTTGATTTTACTCTAGCTTTCAACATGCTTCCTATTTTGAAAAGTCGGTGATGGAAAAATTGATTTTCATCTGTACCTCTCTATCTCTGGCATGGGTCAGTGGTTTTACAATGTCAATATCTGCTTTGTGAGTTAAGGTTTAAACTTTCTTGTTTGTAGAGATCTGTCATTATAACTAAACTGAGAATATTGCTCTGGCAAGTGATGTGTATGCTTCTCTCTATTAATGAATAAGTACTTTATCATTAACTGGGGATGCGATGGCATAGTTGCATTCACATTGAGCTAGTAATCAGGAGACCCTGGGTAATCCTCTGTGTTCGAAACCTGACGTGGGAGATCGTGGAATTTGAAGTCAATAAAAATATGAATTGAATTAATGATCACTATGAAACTATTGTCGATTGTGTAAAAACACTTCTGGTTCATTAATATGCTTTAGAGAAGGAAATCCATCATCCTTGTACATGTGACTCTAGACGCACACTTAAATGCCCTCTGACATGGCCTAGCTAGCCACACAATTGTAACAAACAGCTACAAAGAGGTGATTGACAATGGCAATCTTAGCCCTGTCAACCCTGAAGGACAAGGGCAGCAGATAGATGAGAACATCACCACCTGGAAGTTCCCCTTCAGGGCACTCATCATTCTGACTTAGAAATATGCTGCCATTGTTGTGTCAAAATCCTGGAAATCCCTGCCCCACAGAACTGTGGGTGTAGCTACACCACTGGGACTGCAATGGTTCAAGAAATCAGCTCACCGTCACCTTCTCATGTGCAATTAAATGCAAGCCTGGCCTGCAAAGTCCACATCTCAGTAACGAATAAAATAAAAGTATGATATTGTATGAGATCTTTGCTATTAAAGGTATTGTGTTGATTTATGAATGTTAGGTACATTCAAGGATTAAATGTGTAAATTTCATTCATCTTTATTCCCTGCTATTTGAATTGCTGCCAATGTTCCACTCTTGTGACTTGCATGGAGTACACTTCAATCTGATAATGGCTGTGAGTTTGGACTAAAATTGGTGGACCTGCCATTCAGAGGTACTGAATAGGAGTGTATTGTGATTATTCCAACCGTCTACCCAATGCAGCTCCCCTCTGAGTGTTTGACTATTGAATTTTTTCAGCCATGACTTCAATTTGACCCTGACTATTTCTGTTCGTGTTGATGGTGGAAATGATGTTCTGTCTGTATCTCTGCTCACTGTGAGTAAAGTCATACTTGCTGTCAGTTAGAAGGAGATACCTGCACTTTAAATTTGGCTGGTGGAATCATCAGCTTGAAACTGATCCCTTCATGTATTTGCCTAGAAGAAGAAATATATCACTTGTAACTCAAGATCAACGGAGGCTTTTGAAAGATCAATGTAAACTCTTAACTGATAATCATTTTTTATAATGCTCTACAAATCGTAAAGAGCAATAAAATAGTACAATGTTTGATTCCACTTCAGCACCTGCTTTGGCACTTTTTAAACAATTGAGTGACATTCAGAAACAATCCTGACCTGTTCTGCTCCAAGGATGTCACTACACGAGGGGACAGAGACATTGATGCAGATCAGGTTTCAATCTCCAGCTCCCATTGTAAGAGCCGTTAACTGAAACCAACAGCCGCTGCTACAATGTTTCTATAACACTTCTCACTTGAAAAGCTGGTGCCTGCGATAGGTGATCTTTACATGATTGCTCCGCATCCTCACTGTCCGCCTGTTTCCACTATTCACCTTCCAAATGCGAACAAGTTGCATGAATCAGCAGCTAAACTTGGAATATGCTTTACAGGTTTGAGGGGAGAAAATCCCAAAGTTTTCGTTTGCAGCTTCCTCAGGTTGTGTCTCCCTCAGCAGGGTCACACACAGCCCCAGAAAGGCCTCTCCCCGTCCACCCGCTCACTCCAAGCTCCGGAACTGTTCCCGCTTCGCTCCGCCACTTAAAAACAGCCCCCGGTTCTCCCTGAACTGACCCCGTGTCAATGTTGATTTCTGTGTCTCCACGGACAAACCGGAGCACAGCTGGAATCAGAACGCTGTTTACTCGCTTACCTGGGCACTAATATTTGCATTTCTATCTCTTTGAAACAAAGGTCTCCCTCTCACTGAGTGAAAAGCTTTCAATGGCGGAGTCCGGGTGAAGGGAGGCGCATGCGCTCTTCTAGTCATATCTGAGAAACTGAAGGCCGCCACAGCAATACGCATGCGCCTATCTGGAATGAACGTCACAGTACAAACGACCTTTGCTCCTCCCCTCGGGCAATGTTCTCCAGCTTGAGCATCACAATTGGAGCTGATGGGAATGTGCAGAGTTTTAGTCTGGTGGTCGATACTTGTATGAAGTTCAAAATGATATCGTTCCCTGCAGCATCTTTGCTGTTCATTCACCGGTTTAGGAAATCAATCCGACCAGTGAATCTATGTCAGAAACAAAATTACCTGGAAAAACTCAGTAGGTCTGTCAGCATCTGTGCAGAGAAATACTGTCTTTCAGCCCCACAGATGCTGCCAGACCTGCGGAGTTCTCCAGTGTTTTTTGTTTTTGTTTCAGACTTCCAGCACCGCATTATTTTTCCCTTAACCCAGTGAAACTACGTGATCGCTGTAGCCGCGCAGAAGTTCATATCTGATGGCAACATAACCCATTTTGATATAACCAGATTGAAACTGTCAATCACTGCGCGTCCTATCAAATAATTTGAGACGAAATTTTCCACAGAGCTCCAGAGTTTTTGGAACATTACATTTCGGATAGTATTCACCTCACCCTCTGGCACTTTCCTGTTTGTGTGACGGAAATGTGTCTGCCTCTGGCCCAGTATTAATGGGAGTTGAATCGCGTCCTCTCTAACCGCTGGGGGTCTGTCAGCTTTCAATTAGTTTTACCGATCAGTTTTAGAAACTTCGGTGTTTCAAAAGGAAAACCTGTCAATCTTCTAAGTTCCAATGATTATAATTCATCTTGCTCAAGATTCGCTCATCTGTCAACAATATCGTTCCAGGAATCTACTCATGAACATTTACTGATCTATTCATTGGTTCCAGCAGATATTTGCAACACAATTATTAATTGTGATGTGCGCATATTCTATTGACACTCTGATAATATTTCTGCCTCTATCCGATGATAGATATTAGAACCAATCGATCCTATCTTATCACAAGGATGGAACTGAGAGACTGCTCTCTCTTTATCTCTCTCTCTCTCTCTCTCGCCGAATGAAAGTGCAAAATAGGCCATTCGGACAATCGAGTTTGTGCGGACACGTGAGGAACACCTGACCTACCTACCTAATCCCACTTACCAGCCCCCGGCCCATTGAATGTTTTGACGTGCCAAGGGATCATCCAGGTACTTTTTAAAAGATGTGAGACAACCCGCCTCCACCACCCTCCCAGGCAGCGCATTCCAGACCATCACTACCATCTGGGTAAAAAAGATTTTCCTCACATCGCCCCTAAACATCCTGCCCCTCACCTTGAATTTATGCCCCCTTGTGACTGACCCTTCAACTAAGGGGAACAGCTGCTTACTATGCACCCTGCCCAAGCCCATCATAATCTTGTACCCCTCGGTCAGGTCTCCCCTCAGTCTTCACTGCTGCAACGGAAACAACCCAAGTCCATCCGACCTCTCTTAATAACTTAATAACTTTCATCCAAGGCAACATCTTGGTGAATCTCCTCTGCAACCCCTCTTAATTGCTTTCTTAAGCTCCACCCGGTACTGTCTTTAATCCACTATTGCCTCTGTTGATTTGCTTCCCTTGTATCTGCTAAAATCCTCCCTTTTCTTATCATCATAACCTGAATATCTCGAGTCATTCATGGTTCTCTGGGCTTGTTACTCCTTCCTATCACCCTAGAGGGAACATGTCGAGCCTGTACCCTTCCCATTTTCTGATTGAACACTCTCCACTGTCCCAATTTATATTTTCCCACATGTAACTGTTCCCAGCCTAACTTGACCAGATCCTGCCTTATTTTACTAAAATACAATCTCTCCCAATCCAAAACATTTTCATACAAGTTGATGATTTATTTGTCCATAACAAACTTAAACTGTACCATGTTGTGGTCGCTATCACTGAAATGCTGGCCCACGACCACCTCAGCCACCTGTCCAGCTTCAGTCCCCTGAATTAGGACCAGCACTGCACCATCCCTTGTTGGAATCTCGACATATTGACTTACAAAGTTCCCCTGTACATATTTCAAGAAAACAACTCCGTCCAACCCCTTAACACTATTTCTATCCCAATTAATCTTGGGAAAGTTGAAATCACTAAATATAATTACCCTTTATTAGTGATTTTACTCACCTCCCAAAGTTGCGCAGGTATTTGCTCCTCAATTTCCCGCTGAGTAACTGGGGTGCTATACTAACCACCTAATTATGTGGATGACCCATTTTAATCCTAAACTCCAGCCACAAAGCTTCATTAGATACATCCTCACTGCAGTAACTGACGCCTTAACAGCTAACAAAACGCCTCTTGCTATCTGAACCCCTCCCCTGTCTCGCCTGAAGATGCTATATCCCGGAATGTTGAGCTGCCAATCCTGCCCTTCCCTCAACCACATTCAGTGATGTCTACTATATTACAATTCCACCTCACAATCGGCAACCTTAACTCATTTGTTTTACCTGCAACACCCCTGGCACTAAAGTAGAGGCCATCTAGCCTTGCCTTACTCCCCCGAAGCTTATTGCAGCTATACTTTCTGTGACTTAATTGTTTTACTGGATTGTGATGTGCCTCTATTCTGCTAACACTCTGTGTTCCCTTCCCCTGCCGAATTTGTTTAAACTTGTCCAAAAGCACTAGCCTATCTGTGTGTGTTCCACTCTCTCCCTCTGTCTGCCTCTCTCTCCCACTCTCCATTTCTCTCTCACTCATGCTCCCTCTCGCTCAATTCAATGTTGCTCCTTTTCAGCCCCCCACCCCTCTCAACTTCTGGTGCTGTGAATGTTACTGACGCTGTGATCCGTCCTCCAATGATATCAGTGACCGTCAGTGTTCTCTTCCCTCTCAGAAATTCAGCTCTGAAATTTCATTTGATTATCTCTAATAAAAAAATCGAAGTGTGTTTTGAAAATCTCTGTCCCTGCCAGGAACGTGACTATCCGCGAGTGCATATTCATATATAACTGGCCCGCTCTGGTTGTTGAGATTGATGTACATTGCAAACTGTGAAATTGTGACCTGTCAGTTCAAGAGGAGCAACTTAACCAGAGAGATTTGGAGGGACCGGGAGCAGATAATTTATATTGTCACCTGGAATAAACATCTTGATGTGAGCTATTCAGATAATTGCCTGAAATTACATGTGATTGGCTGTTCCACGGAATCATCGAATCAGAGAGTCTGCGGGCCCCATACTTCAGAGTGTTAAATGTTTTTTTTTCTGAATTTAAAACCTACAGCAAATTAACAGAAAGACGAGCAAAATTCGAAAAGGGGGTCAATTCTCTCCTGAGACCCATACCTTAGATAGTAGTTTCAGCCTGTGGAGATGCAGATGTGAACGTTGTGTAACAGAGATTTGGGAGTGGCGTGCTAGTCAGAGGAATGAAACTGTGTTTGTCTGTCCGTTCTGATCATGAGATTTCCGAGTCCCGCTTGCCTAAAGTAAAAATATTTTCCATTCAAAAATTCCCCCTGTCCCCTAGCGTAACCCCAAAGTGAGATTTCAAGAGGATTTCTGCGTTGTTTTCTAGATTTCAGTCTAAAAGTCGAGGACATGTCTGCGATCGGGTGAAGGAGCGGCAGTAAATCGGGTATTAATCGAAATTGGAGTCCTCAGTTCGCGAAAACTATTTTCGACAGCAAACAGTACAAGGTCAGAGATAAGAAGGATTTAGTCTGGGACACTGGAGAGCCGGGATTTCCAAGGAATCGGGGAGTTTGTGAGGAGAGAGAAACACAGAGAGGCAGCAGCAGCCGAGAGCTGACAGCAGCTTGTCTCCGCCCCGTCCGCTCGCTGCCTTTAAGTTGCTCAGTGCCGCCGCCAGCGGCTTCATTTCTCACCACGTTCACATTGACAGAGACACTTTTTTGTGCAGAGTCCCGGAACATGACCGACACCGCAGACGCCGAAACGGCTCCTCCAGCCGCTCCCGCCGCCCAGGTCAAGACTCCCAAGAAGAAGAAGAAGAAGGCGGCTCCCCGGAGCGGAGCAGCCGGTCCCAAGCTGGGCGAGCAGATCCTCAAGGTTGTGGCGGATTGCAGCGATCGCAAGGGGATGTCGCTGCCCGCCATCAAGAAGGCGCTGCGCGGCAAAGGGCTGGATGTGGATAAACTCGGCTCCCAGATCAAGCAAAGCATCAAGAGGAATGTGAAGAATGGCTTCCTGGTTCAGGTTAAGGGCACGGGCGTCTCGGGGTCATTCAAAGTCCCTAAGAACACAGCCCCGGGGAAAGTGGGGAAGAAGGCGAAGGCAGCAGCTGGCAAGAAATCTCCAGTGAAGAAAGCGGCAGCCAAGAAGGTGACAGCAAAGAAAGCAGCGGCCAAGAAAACTCCAGTCAAGAAAGCATCAGCCAAGAAATCCCCAGTGAAGAAAGCAGCAGCTAAGAAATCCCCAGCGAAGAAAGCAGCAGCCAAGAAAACAGCCAAGAAGGCGGCAACTCCAAAAAAACCGGTGAAGAAAGCAGCCCCCAAGAAAAAGTCTGCCAAGAAGGTGACGGTCGTCAAAAAAGTGGCGAAAGCAAGGGCCAAGCCCAAATCCAGATAAGCAAAGACAGGAAAAAAGGGAAAGGTCCCAAGCAAGTTGTAAACCTCTGAAACCCAAAGGCTCTTCTCAGAGCCACCCACATTTCACATGAAAGAGCTGATCCCCTGATCATTTGATCCCTGTCTCGGAGTTGGGAGCAGATTTCATATGGAAATGTTTCGTTTTCCTCCAACGTAAATCCTATATTCCAGCTCACTCACTGACACACTCTCCACTCGACCCCTCCCCAACTATGCAATAAAACTCAGGGATGACCTTACAGCTCCCTAACGGAATGTGTCAGAGTGCACTCAAAGTTTATCTTTTCTTTGTTCACATTTTCAGGGTGAGAGTCAGCAATAGGGTGAGCATCGCTCCAAAGTCCGCCTCACAACTAATGCCCATACCTGTTTCTCTAATTCTGTTGGAAGGGATGTTAGCGAATTTATCAATCCCTTCTGGCTGTGTGGAAGGGAGGGGTCGGGGGCGAGTCTAGAGTTGTGTTGGTATAGAATGGAAGAGGGATTGAAATAGATGCAGAATTTGACTCTTAATAGAAATGCATTATCGAGGGCTTGGGGATTTTACTGAGATGTTTGAATTTAATACCTCCGATTTTCTAACTAGCTGGTTTATGATGTTGAAGTATTTCAGTTACTTTTATAGATTTTTGTACAATTCTCTTCAGAAATTGATAAATAAAAGTATTTCGGGCAGGGAGGAGGAGGGGCTGTTTTAGGCTGAAACTTTGCCCTAACTGTCACTCAAGCTGTCTCGCCCCGCCTCTCACTCTCTCTCTCTGTCTCTCTCTCTCATTCTCTCTCTCTCTCTATTTAACTCTCCCTTTCTCAGTCAGGTCGGGGCGGGCTGTATAAAAGCGGAACGTCAAGCAGTTCCCCACTCATTCAGCAGCGATTTGACTGAAGAAGCATCATGTCTGGTAGAGGGAAAGGAGGCAAAGGACTGGGGAAAGGTGGAGCGAAGCGGCACCGCAAAGTGCTTCGCGATAACATCCAGGGCATCACCAAACCGGCCATCCGCCGCCTGGCTCGCCGTGGCGGTGTCAAGCGCATTTCGGGTCTGATCTACGAGGAGACCCGCGGGGTGCTGAAGGTTTTCCTGGAGAATGTGATCAGGGATGCTGTCACCTACACCGAGCACGCCAAGCGGAAGACGGTCACCGCTATGGATGTGGTGTACGCTCTGAAACGCCAGGGCCGCACTCTCTATGGATTCGGCGGCTGAACAAATCGAACTGACTCTATAACAAAACCCAAAGGCTCTTCTAAGAGCCGCCCACAATCTCACATTGAGAGCGGAGACCTTCGAGCGGCAGAGGGAAACCGAGATGTAGTTTTATACAAACACATCTTTCCCATCTGCGCATTTTCCATTCACAATACTCTCGTGAGTCACACAAGGTTTCATACTTGATTTTAGTTCGGTTTTCAGTAATTCACTTCCTTTATATTTCTTGAAGCTCAACTCCAAGCTTTGCTGACAGCGCCCAAACTAACACCGAGTTCACTAGATAAAGAACATCATTTATTATATTTTGATCAGGAGCAGCTATTTTGAGACACATCATTCTCGCTTATTCGCAACATTTTCAACGTGTCTTTTTTCTTCGCTTTCTCTTCCTGAGTCTCTGAAACATGACAGGGCCTGGGAGGTACCAGTATACGAGCTTTATATGAATCAGCCTGTATCGATGCAGCATGTCGTCCAGTTCCAATAAGCACTGAACAGAGCTTTATTCTGGCCTGTTTTTGAACGATCAATGAAAGAATCCGAATTTACACAGCAATTTAAGGCAAAAATTGAGTGGCCCGTGCCGCGGAGTATGTTTAAAACAGACATTCCAGCAAGCATGACACAGAATATTTCCGATTTACTGAGTGAAACATATAATCCTGTTAATCACCTCGATTCTGCATCCCAAGCCGAACGGAAGTTCTGCTTTTGGTGCATGGTTTGAACTGTGAAGATACATTTATGCATATTGTGGAAAATAGTTCAAATACATAAAATTGGAGATACAAATGGTTAACATGAAGGGTGCGCAAAACCCCCACACACAACGCCTCCCCCACCCATTATATACTAGACACAGGGGCTACACCATTCTCTTTTTAACATCAGTAGCGCTTTGACATGAAGAAACCGATAACTTTGATCAGTTTTATATGTGAGACCCAAAATTTCGCCCATCAATAGGAGTTTTATCCAGTCTGCTGTAAACTGATCAGGGAATGAATGAGAATTTAATGCGTGTTCAGAGGCTGGACGTCGGATCTACGAACGTAATGGGACTCTCAAACACTGATACCAGGTGATACTTAACAATTGAAATTTATTTCAACGGCCTTCAAACTAGGTTTATTTTAATTTCAGTTCCTCGTCCCTCTGAAATTGGCGGGCATTTTGAAATTGATTAACTGTCAGTTGCTGCTCCACCAATCAGGGCCCAGAAATCCATGAAGCCCCGCTGCTCTTTTCAAATTTCTCGGCGGGATTGCGCTGCATCCAATCAGGAGAGGAGGGAGGTGACGGACAATGTCTTAAATAGACAGACACAGAGCGGCTTCATCATTCTCAGAGTCTGTGTTCCACAGTGTTTGTTATCATGGCCAGGACCAAGCAGACAGCGCGCAAGTCGACCGGAGGGAAAGCTCCCCGCAAGCAGCTGGCGACCAAAGCTGCCCGCAAGAGCGCTCCAGCCACGGGCGGCGTGAAGAAGCCCCATCGCTACAGGCCCGGCACTGTGGCTCTGCGGGAGATCCGCCGCTACCAGAAATCCACCGAGCTGCTGATCCGCAAACTGCCCTTCCAGCGCCTGGTGCGGGAGATCGCTCAGGACTTCAAGACCGACCTGCGCTTCCAGAGCTCGGCCGTCATGGCCCTGCAGGAGGCCAGCGAGGCTTACCTGGTGGGGCTCTTTGAGGACACCAACCTGTGCGCAATCCACGCCAAGCGGGTCACCATCATGCCCAAAGACATCCAGCTGGCCCGCCGTATCCGCGGGGAGCGCGCCTAAACACCCCACCTCAGCACCAAGTGCGACAAAGGCTCTTTTAAGAGCCACCAAGTCGGTCAGAGAAAGAGCTGCCATCGCTTAACCACACCAGCACTTTAGCCTCTCTGGCCTACAATATATTTTCCTCACTTTGTCACCCCGTAACTGACCTTTGTTCCCTTTACCGGATGTTTCACACTATCTGAGGTCATTTCAAAGGCGATTATTTTAATGATAAGGGAACGTTTTCCCTAATAGAAGAGTTTGGGCATAAATAGATGCAGCACATACTAACTGATGTCAGTAAGATGTAACAGTGCTAGCAGGATGCGTCTCACTCTAACCCATTCGTTCACAGATATCATCAGGAATGTTTTCATTGCGAAGCGATCGGAATGTTCACACATGCACTAAAACCCGGATTCAGTTTCACATGCCACAAAGGCTCTTTTTTTAACGCCGCCTAGTCGTTCAGAGAAAGAGCAGCGATTTATTATTAAAAGATCCAGCTCCTAATTGTCAGAGCGACAATTTATTTTCATTCATTTTGTTTAGCCGGTTCCCCCCCTCTGCTGTATTTGGGATTTGGTGCTGATTCTGTTTACAATTGTATGCAATTTCACATCATTGAATTAGAAATGGGATGACTTAATTATTAAAGAACGTCTTTCTGAACATTGACAATTGGTCATATATAGATGCAGCAGAGACTCCTGATGTCTGGATAAGGCAACAGCGCCAGCGTCTCGTTGTAACCATCGTTTTCACAGATCGCATTTGAAATATAATGTCATTCAGAATCGATAGGGATGTTATCGCACATCCGGATAGACAACAGGTCGCCCTTTTCACTGATTCAGTGAGTGGCTCTGAAAAGAGCCTTTGGGTTCTCGGTTGAAAGAATGGTCGCTTCACTTGGTCTTGGTGGCTGCAGAGGCGCCGGACTTCTTGGGCAGCAGCACGGCCTGGATATTAGGCAGCACCCCGCCCTGAGCGATGGTCACCCCTCCCAGCAGCTTGTTGAGCTCCTCGTCATTGCGGACGGCCAGCTGCAGGTGCCTGGGGATGATGCGGGTCTTCTTGTTGTCCCGGGCCGCGTTGCCGGCCAGCTCGAGGATTTCAGCCGTCAGGTATTCCAGCACGGCGGCCAGATAGACCGGGGCTCCGGCACCCACACGCTCTGCGTAGTTACCCTTCCTCAGCAGCCTGTGAACGCGGCCCACCGGGAACTGCAGTCCGGCCCGGGAGGAGCGAGACCTGGCCTTGGACCGAGCTTTCCCACCGGTCTTTCCTCTTCCAGACATTGTAACAATCTCACAAACACTTTCACAGAGAATGCTGATATCCGCCTTCTTTCACTTCTCTTATACCCTCAGGAGGAATGGTGGTGTGCTCAGAACTGATTGGTTAATTGTAATTTTCGTAAAATAATCGTCATATTCTTCATACTGCCAATCAGATCTCTGCTTGACTCACCAATCTGGAGTCGCTACGAAATTGAAATCGGAAAGAAAGACCGCCAAATCGTCAGTTCCCAACCGTTTATAAATTTCATATTTGAAACTACCGCCAAAAAATAACTCAAAGGATAAATCGAACTACAATCCTAATCGCTAATTCATTTTTCAGTCTAAGAATGTAATATTCACTCAATCTCTCTCTAATTGGTCTGGTCTGCAGTTTACCTGTATCTGTTAGTTTCTGATTGGGAACGGGGAGTTTCATGTATCTGACATCAAGTGGAAATTCGAGGCCCCCAATTTAGCAGATTCCAATCCTTTGTTTTATTCAATATTGAAAAACTCGCCGGCACATTTGTAAAAGGAAAAACTAAACTCTTGCAGAAAAATCGCCGTTAAATTTAACACAGTCAGTTCCAAGCTATTAAATGATAGGCCTCCCTAATTGTACTATATCATTTTTAATCGCAAGTTCCAAACTAGCGTTTCAACTCAGGAATCCATTCGTGTTTAAAATCGGACCTTTTTGCAGTTCTAACAGCCGGCGAAAAATTACGTTTACTGAGTGCTGCGCTTAAGCAGTTTGGCCTAGATGTACAATTGTGATATTGTTCTAAAACATTTTTTAAATGATATTATTTTATTGTATCCATATTGCAGGCTCTTAATTCACTCCAATTCGAAGTGGTTCCGAATGAGTATATACCTTGTTGCACGACTCTTGTTCGGCCAGTAGATGTCACCAGGTCACTATAACTTGCACTTTATGGTTTCTGAACTCTCGTCGACAAGCAATGGGCCTAATGCTGCTCTTGGAACTGGCCGAGCTAGCCCCCCGTTAAATAGGCAATGGCAGTGGCCAACTCATCGCCCTCTATACTGATCGGAACAAGTTGTTATATTCGGCACTTGCTGTTTTCTGCAATGGAATAATGACTTTAACTCTGAACCTCTCCGTCACTGCAATACATTTCTGCATTTTATTCTATAGCTGTCAGTGCCTGGAAGTGAATGTGAGGTGGACTTTGCTTCTGCAACCATCAGCTTTTGCCAAGCTGCAAAAATTGGCAGATTAATTCCGTGTGCATCACTCTCTGATGCTACACACGAAAGGTGTTTAGAACGTCCATTACGAATATAAGAACAGAAGAAATAGGAACAGGAGTCGGCTATTTGGCACCTCGAGCCTGTCTCGCCATTCAATAAGATCATGGCTGATATCTTTGTGTTTCAATTCCCACTTTATCATCTACCCCCGGTATCCATTGATTCCCTTGCCTATTAAGAATCTATCTACCTCTGTCATAAAAGTTGCCATTGACCCCGCCTCCACCAACTTCTGTGGCAGAGAGATCCAAAGTCACACCGCCCTCTGAAATAGAAAAAAATCCCCATCTCTGTCCAAAAAGGGCGAGTTCTAAGTTAAAACACTGCCCCCTATTCCTCAAAACATCCTCTTGATATTCACCTTGTCAAGGCCATTCAGGATCTTGCATACTTCAATCAATCACCCCTCACTCTTGTCAGCCCCAGTGGAATCAAGCCCAGTCTTTCCAACCTTTCCTCATAAGACAAACAACTGAATCCAGGAATTTATCTAGCAAAGCTCCTCTGAACCTTATCCAATGCACCTCCATTTCGTGTGAAGTTATCCACTTCAGTTTAAAAAACAGCATGGCAGAGTATTATTTAATTTGTGATGGATTGGGAAATGTAGTAAAAAGGGAGCTGGGTACCCGTGCACACCAATCACTGACAGCAAACATGCTAGTGCAGGAAGCACTTAAGAAGGCAAATTATATGTTGGCCTTCATCGTGACATGGTTGATTGCAGGAGCAACGGTGTCAACTGAAGCTATACAGGGCCTTGGAAAGACCACTCCTGGAGTATTGTGTGCAGTTTTGGTCAACTTACCTAAGAATGGATACCTTTGCCATAAGAAGAGTGCAGCGAAGTTTCACCAGAGTGATTCCTGGGATGGCAGGATTGTCCTCTGAAGAGAGTTTGGGTCGACTAGGTCTATATTCACTGGAGTTTAAAGGAATGAGAGGGGGTCTCAATGAATGTATAAAATCCTGAGAGGGCTGGAAAGTTTGGATGCATGGATGAAGTTTCCTCTGGCTGGGGGTCTAGAACAAGGGGTCACAATCTCAGGATAAAGGGTAAATGGTTTACGTGCCAATATATTCCCTCTTCTATTCAATATGTATTTCGTGAGTTATCGTTTAATGTATTTTTCTTTTCTGAAATGTATCTCCACTAATATCTCTCATTTTCCATGATAGTCTGTTTTTTTTTTTAATTTCATGCCAGTCAGCTAGTAATAGTTGAGTGTGATTTCACTCGATAACTTTCTTGCATTTGTTTCTGTGTGTGTTAGTGTATGAGCCTGCGGGTGTGTGAGTCTTTGTGTGCGAGTGTGCAGGTCCCATTTCCCACTTGTCTTTCTCTTTTACAGAATGCAGTTATGGGATTAATTTTAATGAAATGTAAGTGTCTACCTCTGACCATGCTGTGTTGGAATTAGTTCCCTATATCTCATTTTTTGTACTGATTGTGTACCTCAAATTTGTGCTCTGTGTAGATGACTCCATTATTCTACATGTGTAGATTTCTTCTGTACTAAATATGCAAACCATGCATATGTGTGAAAATTATTTTTTCAATGCATTAATCTATTACTGTTTCCCGGCTGTGTTGCAGAACTAAACATGGAACTTTGCATCTATCAAAGACAGGCTTTATTCATTTGCTTTGAGTCAGCTAAGATGTAGCGTTCAGGCTGCAACTCAGCAAAAGACTTTGTGAATGATAACAAGATACTTGAACTTAGATGTTATGTATGTCATATATGATTGTTTCAGTTTGTAATGACCTTACGTTAGAAAGCATATTGACCTGGCACGTGTTGTGTATTCATTCTGTATGAATTAAAATTACACTTTTTTATGTCAGATGTAGTATGATATATTTGGAGGGCAATTTAACCTGTTCCACTGTGGGAGCTCAGGGAACATTTGTAGGATTAATTATGTACATTTCAGTTAGTTGCTCTATCTGTAAATAAAACTGCACTCTTCTGAAATGAATGAGCTGCCTTTTAATCCGATAATGTTTGTGATTTTGGACTGGGATTGATGGACCCACCATTCTGCAGTGCTCGGTGAGTGTGAATTGAGGAGAAATATTCTGTCTCCCCTGTTGTATTTGACTGTTGCATTGTACATGTCTATCTGAATCAAGAGATCAATGTGAATCTGATTCCTTCTCACTGTCACGATGGAACTGCTGTTCTGTTCTTACTCCGAGCAATAAATTTGCCTATGTCCATTCGAAGCAGAGCGTTGCATTATTATTTTAGATCAGGAATCGATACCTTGGTGCTACTGGAAAAGGGCAGATGGTGGCCCAAAGTTATATCATTATGAGATTGCAGGTGAGTGTGTGTCTGTGCTTGTGTGTACTTGTGTGTGTGTGTGTGTTTGCATTTATCTGCCCATCTTTAGATTTGGGAGATAATTCATCCTTCTGCAGTATTATATTACGATATATGAATGTGGAGTCACACTCTATTTTTCGCTTTTTAACCTCTTAACATGGGGTTTATTCGTTTCCTTTCTGTGAAAAGGGTTTTAAAATGCATCTAATTATTTGCTGCTGTGTGACTGTGAGTTTTGCTTTATAAATATTTTTAATTGATTCTGGGCTTTACTCTGTATCTTTGACTCTCAGTAATGGCCTTGTGGCTATTACTCTGCACCTTTCTGTGCCTGATTTGTGAGCATGCATCTTACGTTCATTGTTTCTGCCAGGTAATGCATATTTTACTCATTGCCTCTCAGTTACAGGAATGTGGATGTCCAGATTTTATTCGCTATCTGTAATTCTGTGTTATATCAGTGTGATTAATTTTCCTGTTGTTTGCATCAGGGTCAGAATTGTGAGCATGGAAAAATTATGCTGAAACTCAGGTTATGTTTAAATGAGTGAGAATTTAATCATTTGCTGTCAATCCCTGTTATAAGGTGTGGTTCACTCTATGCTTATCATATTCTTGTATGACTATTCTCTATGTCTGCACACATCTTGTAGGTCATTGTCGATTTTGCTGTGAACATGTCAGCCTGTGTTGCTTGAGTGTGTTGATCACACTGCAGTTTTCAAATCAGTATGTAAGCCTGGGCCTCCCTCCACCCTTACAATCCCCAGAGCACCACCAGCCGTATCTCTTGGTCTTTGTTACGGGCTGTTATATTTTCATCAGCAACTTTCAGATTTTGATACATTTTGAGGTGGGATTTTGTTCTAGCTAATAACCTTGGTTTTCTCTCCACCCAATCTCATCCTATTTTGAAAAGTCGGATTTGGAAAAAGTATTTTATTCTGCTCCTTTCTATATCTGGCATGTGTCTGTGTTTTAATTGTCTGCCCCTGTTACGGGAATGTAGCTTTCTTCTGTATCTGTCAGTCCCACCTATGAGAGTGGTGTTATGTTATTCCCTGTACTTGTCAATATCTGCTTTATGAAGTCGGAAGCACAGCGAAGCCGAATTTCACACTGGAAACGCATGAATGATCATCCTAATTTATCTATTTTTATCGTTATCCTTCTGTGCAGGGACTCGTTCTAAAGTTGCATTGACAGAATGGTCAATAAACATACACTGCAACAGGCAATTATCAAATAATGGTCAACTGCTTATAAGGCAGATATGTTAATCCTTGTCTGAACATGAGACTCTATCCTATGCTACACCATCTGCATGTAGGAACACATCACACTATAGAGTTTTGCAGTTTTGAATTTGATTGATATACTTCATTGCATATATATGATTCTGTCATTTCCCCATTACATCATCCAATTTAAAGTGCTTCAGCTGCATCCGTAAATTGTTGCATAGCTCATCCTCTGCCAGGAGATGGCAACAGTTCACTATAAGTTGGATCTGGCCTTTTCTGATCAAACATCTAGAAAACAATAGGCCTGATGCTGCACGTGAACCTAGCCCAGCTCACTTCTGATAAAAAGACTACGACAGCGGTCAACTACTTCCGCTCCATACAGATCGTCACAAAGTGTTTTGTTCTGCACCTGATGGCTTCTGTAATGCAATATTCACCCTAACTGGGTATTTCTCGGTCACTGGGATTCATGTATGTGTTTTATGCCATATCTGTTGTTTTCAAGCAAGGAAGATAGATATTGACCTGTAATTGACTGTCTTTGAGATTCCTGTCACTGCGCGTGTTGACCGTTGCTGTGTGAGTGCGCTTTTTATTCAATACCTGTCAGATATTTTGACATAAGAGACTGTGTCTTTTTGGTTACTTACCAGTTTTTTTTATGTTGAGTTCTATACAGCTGTGTGCTTATTCAGGTACGTGAATTAGATTCCACACCAGCAGCTCACCACCCACCAGAAACCCCCGTCCCTCTTGTCTCTCTAGTTCTCCAGGGTGTGTAAAAATGACTTTGCCACGATCTCTGTCAGTTCCTGGTAAATGGGTGCCCGTGTTAGACAGCCCCTGTGAATTTCTGGTGTGTGGGCATTTATTTTGTTATGTAGCAGTTCGTGCTTGGAATAGCTGGGTGTTTTTTTCATTTTCTCTCCCCGTCTATTCGTCAGTATGTAGCATGCGAATGTGAGTTTTTATTCAGCAATGTGAATATGGGTTTTTCATGACATTTGTCAACGTTTGGAATGTGTGTGGTGTGTGAATGTGAATATTTTATTGGGTTATTCAGTGTCAAATGGGTCATCGTGTGTTTGAGTCTACCTCTCAGTTTCTGAAATTTAAATGTGAAGATACCTTCAAATTATCAGTTCTTTTGTATGAGTGTCACCTACATTCTGTACCTATTAATCCATTTTAAGCCAAACTAAGATTTACTCATTCTCTCAGTAATGTTATGTTATTATGTACTCTTTGTTATGACTGACTGGAATTTTCTCTCAACTGGCAGTTTCCAGTGTATGAAAGTGCCAGTTGATTGGTCTGCATCAGTTTAGGAAATCGATGTATCACTTCATTCTGTACCTATCCAATTCTGCATGATTTTGTTTTTTTATTAAACACTTCTCACATGATAGTGTTCAATTTAACCGGTAGCTGAGAGACTCTGGTATGTTAGCCTCGGTTTTATTTGGACCTGACCCTTTCAAGTCTGCGTGTGTGTGTTATTGATTCCACCAGCAGGAGAAATAAGGAAAATCCAGTGGATGTGATGGATTTGGATTTTCAGAAGGCTTCTGATAAAATCCCACAATAGAGTTTAGTATGGAAAATGAAAGCACATGGGATTGGCTTAAATATATTTGCATGGATTGAGAACTGGTTAGCAGACAGGAAACAAAGAGTAGGAATCAATGGATCTTATTTGGAGTGATAGACAATGACTCCATGGAGTACCAAAGGGATCAGTGTTTTGGCCCCAACTATTCACAATCTATAACAATAATTTGCCTGAGAAAACCAAACGTATTATTTCCAGGTTTGGTGACAACATGAAACTTGTCCGTGGTAAGGAGGATTCCAAGATCTTTCAAGGCAATTTAGACAAGTTGATTGAGTGGGTAAATACAAGGCAGATGCTTTAGAATGTCGATTACAACATAAGAACAGAAGAAATAGGAACAGAAGTAGACCATCTGGCATCTCGAGCCAGTCTCACCATTGAGTAAGATCATGGCTGATCACTTTGTGTTTCAATTCCCACATAAATATCTAACCCCGATAACCTTTGATTAACTTACCTATTAAGAATGTATCTACCTCTGCCTAAAAAGTCTCAATGACCCTACCTCCATCGACGACTGAGGCAGAGAGTTCCAAAGTCACACAACCCCCTGAGTGAGAAAAAAAATATTGTCAATCTGCCCCAAAAAGGGTGACCTCTAACTTAAAAACAGTGATCCCTATTTCTTTTAACATCCTCTTGATGTCCACATTCTCAAGGCCATTCAGGATCTTGTATAATTCAATCAATCACCCCTCACTCTTCTAAGCCCCAGTGGAGCAAACCCAGTCTGTCCATCATTTCCTTATGAGAAAACCAACTTATTCCAGGTAACTATCTAGTAAAGCTTATCTGAACCACCTCCTATTAGTGTGAAGTTATCCACATCAGTTGAAAAGACAGCATGGCAGAATATTATATAAATGGTGATGGATTAGGAAATGTTGAAGTAAAAAGGGAGCTGGGTTCTGGTGCACACCAGTCACTGAGACCAAGCATGCAGGTGCAGGAATGTATTGTCAAAATTCCATGTATGTACTGACAGATGATTCTTGTCTGTATGTGTCAGTGTGTGCTGTATGTGTATGTAAGTCCATGTTTGACATTTATGAAATTTTGGCCATTCCATTTCTGTGTTTCATTGTATTTGTGTGCTTGTGTGTGAGTGTTTGTGTCTCTAGGTGAGCATCTTTGTGAATATTTGCATGAGTGTGTGGGAGAGAAAGTGCAAGTTTGTTTCTGTGTGCATGTGTTTAGGCAAAAGTGTGTTTGTGCGAGTGTGTGTGCTTATGTGTGTGTGAGGGCCAGTGTGTAAGTTTGTGTGCCTGTACATGTTTAGGTGTTTGTTTGTGTTTGTATTTAACAGATGGTGTGTGCATATGTGATTATGTATGTTATGAGAGTGTGTGTTTTCTCTGCATGTTTGTCTGTGTATAATTTCATTAGCCTGCGACTGTGTCAGTGTTTGTCTGGGAGTTTGCAGGGATCATTTGCCATTTGAATTTCTCTGGTACAGAATGCAGCTTTGAAATTAATTTTAGTGAAATTTAAGTGTCTACACTGTGAATGTCAGTTTTTGTGAAATTAATTTCCAAAATCTCAGTTATGTTCTGTACATAATATGTATCCCATGCATATTTGTGAAAACTATTTCCTCAATGCATTAATCCAGTATTGTTTCCCGGCTCTGATGTGGCTTTAAATATTAAAGATTCATTTCTCAAAGACAGATTTTATTCATTTGTTTGAATCAACTAAGGTGTAGCAATCAGGCTTCAAATTGGCAAAAGTGTTTTTGAATGATAACGAGACACTTGAACTCACATGCTGTGTATGTCATACCTGATTGATTCATTTTGTAATGATTTAATGTTTTGAATCACAGTTAGAATATTGACCTGGCATGTATTGGGTATTCATGCTGTGTTAATTAAAATTACATTTTTCTTTATTCCAGATTTTGTATGAGATTCTTGGAGGGGAAATTCAATCTGTTCTTCTGTGAGATCCCACAATAAATTCTTAGGATAATTTTGTGCATTTCAGACAGTTGGTCCATCTGTGGCTAAGACTGCACTCTTCTGAAATTAATGAGCTGCCTGTTAATCTGATAATATTAGTAGTTTTGGAGTGAGATTGATGGACCGACCATTATGTGGCGCCCAGTGAGTGTGAACTGGGGATAAATACTATCTCTCTCCTGTTGTATTTGACTGTTGCATTGGACACGTCTACCTAAAACTTAAGATCAAAGTGAATCTGATTCCTGCTCTCTGTGACGAGGAACTGCTGTTCTGCTGTGTTCTTTGAACAATAATGTGCCCATGTCCATTCGAAGCAGAGGGCTGCATCATTATTTTAGCTGGCGAATCAGTACCTTGTCCCTGGTGCACAAGGGGAGATGGTAGCCTAATGTTATATCATTATGAGATTGCTGGTGAGTGTGTGTCTGTGCATGTGTGTTTGTGTGTTTGTGTGTGTGTGTGTTTACCTACCACTCTTTCCTATGAGAGAAATTTCTTCTTGTACACTGTTGATATTACAATATGTGAATGTGTGACTACACTGAATCTTTGACTTTTTAACATCTTACGATGGGGTTTATTCTTTCCCTGTCTGTGCATAGGGATTTCAAAATGCACCTAGTTATTTGCTGCTGTGTGACTGTGTGTTTTATTTGATAAATGTTTGTAATTGATTCTGGGCTTTACTCTGTATCTTTGACACTCTGTAATGCACTTGCGGCTACCATTCTGCACATGCCTCTGCCTGAATTGTGAAGATGCATCTTACATTGATTGTTTCTGACATGTCATGCATATTTTACTCATTGCCTACCCATTACTGGTATGTGGATGTGCAGATTTTATTCTGTATCTGTAATTTTGTGATATGTCAGTGTGATTCATTTTCCTGTTTTTTGTGTCAGGATCAGAAATCTGGGCATGGCATAGTTGTATTGACATTGGGCTAGTTATCTGGAGACACATGGTAATGCTCTGGGTTTGAACCCTGCCACGGGAGATCATGGAATTTGAAATCAATAAAAGTATGATTTGAATTAATGATCACCATGAAACCATTGTCGATTGTGGTAAAAAAAAAACCCTACTGGTTCATTAATAACCTTTAGAGAAGGGAATCTGTCATCATTGTACATGTGACTCTAGACTCACACTTAAATGCCGTCTGAAATGCCCTAGCTAGCCACTCAATTCTAACAAAGGCTACAAAGAGGTCACTGACAATGGCATAATTAGCCATGTTGACCCTGAAGGAGAAGGGCAGCAGAGAGATGAAAATACAATCACCTGGAAGTTCCCATCCAGGGCACTTACCCTTCTGACTTGGAAATATGCTACTATTGCTGAGGCAGAATCCTGGATATCCATCCCACAGAACTGTGGGTGTACCTACACCACAGGGACTGCAGTGGTTCAAGAAATCAGCTCACCTCTGCCTTCTCATTTGCAATTAAATGCAGGCCCAGCCTGCGAAGTCCACATCTCAGGAATGAATAAAATAAAAGTATGATATTGTATGAGATTTAATGTAAATGTAATGTGTTGCTTTTTGAATATTGGGTACATTCATTGATTAATTGTGTAAATTTCAATCAGCTTTATTACCTGATATTTCAATTGCAGCCAATGGTCCATTCTTGTGACATGCATGGAGTACACTTCAATCTGATAATGGCTGTGAGTTTGGACTGAAATTGGTGGACCTGCCATTCAGAGGTACTGAGTAGGAGTGTATTGTGATTGTTCCAACCATCTCCTCAACCCCGTGCGCCTCTGAGTGTTTGACTATTGAATTTAGCACAGGTATCTGGTATGACTTCAATTTGACTCTGAATATTACTGTTCGTGGTGATGGTGGAAATGATGTTCTGTCTGTATCTCAGCATTCTGTGAGTAATATCATACCTACTGTCAGTTAGAAGGAGATGCCTGCATTTTAATTTGGCTGGGGCAATCATCAGCTTGAAACTGATCCCTTCATGTACTTGCCTAGAGGAAGAAACATATCTCTTGTAACTCAAGATCAGAGGAGGCATTTGAAAGAACTTAGATCAAAGTAAACTGTTAACTGAGAATCATTTTTTATAATGTTCTACAAATCATAAGGAAAAATAAAATAGTACAATGTCTGATTCCACTTCAGCACCCTGCTTTGATACTTTTCCAACAATTGAGTGACATTCAGAAACAATCCTGACCTGTCCTGATCCAAGGATGTCACTAGCCTAGGGGAGAGAGACATTGATGCAGGTCAGCTTTCACTCTCCATCTCCCATTGTAAGAGCCGTCAACTGAAACTAACAGCCGCGCTTACAATCTTTCTATAACACTTATCACTTGAAAAGCTGGTCCCTGCGATAGGTGATATTTAGATGATTGTTCCCCATCCTCACTGTCCGCCTGTTTCCACTGTTCACTGTCCAAATGCCGACAAGTTGCATGAATCAGCAGCTATAGTAGGAGTATACATTACAGCATTGAGGAGAGAAAATCCCAATAGATTTCAATTGCAGCTTCCTCCGGTTCAGTCTCCCTCAGTAGGGCCACACACAGCCCCAGAAAGGCCTCTCACCGTCCACCCGCTCACTCCAAGTCCCGGAACTCACTCCCGCTTCGCTCCGCCTCTTACAAACAGCCCCCGGTTCTCCTCGAACTTACCCCAAGTCAATGATGATTTCTGTGTCTACATTGACAACCCGGTGACTGCTGGAATCAGAACGCTGTTCACTCGCTTACCCGGGCCTTAATATTTCCGTTTCTATCTGTTTGAAACAAAGGTCTCCCCCTCACTGAGTGAAAAGCTTTCAATGGCGGAGTCGTGGAGAAAGGAAGCGCATGCGCTCTTCCAGTTATGTCTGAGAAACTTAAGGAAAGCAATGCGCAAGCGCTTATCTGGATTCGACGACACAAAAACAACATCTTTTGCTCTTCCCCTCAGTCTTTGTTCTCCAGCTTGAGCATCACTACTGGGGCTATGTGGAACGGGCAGAGTTTTAGGCAGGTGGGCGATGCCTGTATGAAGTTCAAAGTTGTATCGTTCCCTGCAGCATCTTTGCTGTTCATTCACCGGTTTAGGAAATCAATCCTCCCAGCGAATATATGTATCAAAATAAAATGCTGGAAAAACTCAGCAGATCTGACGATATCTGTGCAAAGAAAGACTGTCTTTGTCCCCACAGATGGTGTCAGACCTGATGAGGTTTCCCAGTATTTTTTGATTTTGTTTCAGATTTCCAGCATCCGCAGAATGTTGCCTTTATCCCAGTAAATCTACGTGTTTGCTGTGACCGCGCAGAAGTTCATATCTGATCTCAAAGAACCCAGTTTAATAGAAACAGATTGAAACTGTCAATCACTTAGTGTTATATTAAACACTTTTCAGCGAATTATTCCAGAGAGCTCCAGAGGTTATCGAAAGTCACATTTCAGATACTATTCACCTCAATCTCTGACATTTTCCTCTTTGTGTGATAGAAATGTGTTTGCCTCTGCACCAGTATTAGCTGGAGCTGAATCGCGTGAAATCTCCCTGCTGTCAGTCTTAAATTAGTTTTACCGATCAGATTCAGAATCTTCGGTGTTTCAAAAAGAAAACCTCCCAATCTTTTAAGTTCCAATGATTATAATTCAACTTGCTCAAAATTCCCTCATCAGTCAACAATATCATTCCAGGACTCATTATCATTCACTGAACTATTTCAAGAGAAGTTTATCCCTTTATAGTTCCAGCCGGTATTTGCAACACAATTATTAATTGAGATTTGCGCAAATTCTATCGAAACGCTGATAATGTATCTGCCTCCATCTGATGATAGAAATGAAGACCAATCGCTGTTATGTTGACACATGTTAGGCACAGAGAGACTATTCTCTCTCTCGTTATCTCTCTCACGAAGAATCACAGAACCAAAATGCAAAATAGGCCCTTCGTAGCCTCGAGTCTTCACAGACACATGAGAAACACCTGACCTACCAAACCAATCCCATTTACCATAAGTTGGCACCTTGAATATTATGACGTGCCAAGTGCTCATCCAGGTACTTTTTAAAGGATGTGAGGCAACCTGCATCCACGACCCTCCCAGGTAGCGTATTACAGACCCTCACCACCCTCTGGGTAAAAAAGTTTTTCCACACATCCTCCCTAAACTTCCAGCACCTCACTTTGAACTTATGCCCTTTTGTGACTGACACTTCAACTAAGGGGAACAACTGCTCCCTATGCACCCTGTCCATGCTTATCATAACCTTGTACACCTCGATCCGGTCACCCCTCAGTCTTCTCTGCTCCAACGTCAACAACCCAAGTCTATCCATCCTCTCTTCATAACTTAAATATTTCATCGCAGGCAACTTCCTGTGAATCTCCTCTGCACCCCTCCATTGCAATCACATCCTTCATTTAATTTGGCGACCAGAACTGCACAAAGTATTCCAGCTGTGGCCACACCAAGATTCTATACAACTCCAACATGACCTCCCTACCTTTGTAATCTATGCCCCAATTGATAAAGGCAATTTTCAGATCTGCATTTTTCAACACCTCCCTAACATGCCCCTCCGCCATCAGAAATCTATGGACACACAAGCCAAAGTCCCTTTCTTCCTCAGAATTTCCAAGTGCCATGCCATTCATTGAATACTGCTTTGTCAAATTACTACTTCAAAAGTGTATATCCTCACAATTTTGAGGGTTAAGTTCCATCTGCCACTTATCTGCCCTTTTGCCCATCCCATCTATATCTTCCTGTAGCCCAAGACACTCAACGCCACTGTTAAACACCCGGCCAATCATTGTGTCATCCGCAAACTTACTAATCCTACCCACCACATAGTTATCTATGTCGTTCCTAAAATTGACAAATATTAGGGATCTGAGAACAGACCCATTTGGTGTGCCACTGGGCACTGGCTTCCAATCACTAAAGCATCCTTCTGTCATCATCCTCTGCCTCCCACAACTCGGCCAATTTTGAATCTGCCTTATCAAATTATCTTTAATCCCATGTGCATTTGTCTTATTTATAAATCTCCCATGTGGGACCTTGTCAAAAGCTTTGCTGAAATCTATATAAACTACATCAACTGCACTACCCTCATCTACACACCTCGTCACCTCCTCAAAAAAGTCAAAGAAATTTGTTAGGGATGATTTGCCACTGACAATGAAATGCTTAATATCCCCAATCAAACCTTGCCTCTCCAAGTGCAGATAATTATTATGCTTCAGTAATTTCTCCAATAGTGCACCTCCCACTGACGTGAAAATCACTAGCCTCTTGTTCGCTAGCTTATCTCCACAACCCTTCTTAAAAGCAAAACCACATTAGCTGTTCTCCAGTCCTCGGGCACCACCACCGTGCCCAGAGTGGAATTAAAAATTCGGGACAGAGCCGCTTTTATCTCCTCCCTTTCTTCCCTCTGCAGTCTGGGACAAAAATCATCTGGACCTGGAATATTTGTCCACTTTTAAGCCTGCCAGCACCTCCAAAGCCTTTTCACTCCAGATATCAATTTGTGTATGAACCTTGCAAACTCATTCGCCTAGTTAGACACCTTAATCCTCATTTGCTTAAGTGACGATGGATTTGAAGTATTCACTCAAGGCTCTCGCTATTTCATCTGGCTCCACCCATAGATTGCCCAGGTGGTCTCATATGGGCTTTACTCTTTCCCTGGTTATATCCTTCCCATTCATATACTTATAGAATATCTTCGGATTTTCCCTACTTTTACTAGCCAGAGCTTTCTCGTATCCCCTCTTTGTTCTCCTTTTAGCCTTCTTAAGCTCCACCCTGCACTATCTGTACTCCACTATTGCCTCTGCTGATTTGCTCCCTTTGTACCTGCTAAAAGTCCCCTTTTCCTTCTCATCGTATCCTGAATATATCTGGTCACCCATAGCTCTCTGGGCATGTTAATCCTTCCTGTCACCATAGAGGGAACATGTTGAGCATATAGGCTCCCCATTTCATTTTTGAACACCACCCCCCACCCCCCCCAACTGTTCCTCTGTAGTTTTTGCCACAATTAACTCATCCCCGTCTACGTTGGTCAGATCCTGCCTTATTTTACTAAAATCCACTCTACCCCAATTCAAAACATTTTGCTTGCAACTTTTCGATTTCTTTTTCCATAAGAAATTTTCTCTGTACCATGTTGTGGTCGCTATCACTAAAATGCTCGCACACCAACACTTCAGCCTCCTGTCCGTCTTCATTCCCCAGAATTAGGTCCAGCTATGCACCATCACTTTTAGAACTCTCTACATATTGACCTAAACAGTTCTCCTGTACACATTTCAAGAAATCCAACCGTCAAAACCCTTAACATTATGTCTATCCCAATTAATTTTGGGATTATTGAAATCACCTACTATAATTACCCTACTGCCCTCGTTTCACCAACCTCCACAACTTGTACACATAATTGCTCCTCAATTTCCCGCTGACTATCTGGGAGTCTATAATTAACACTTAATAACATGGTTGACCCTGTTTAATCCTAAACTCTACTATCAAAACTTCATTAGATGCATCCTCACTGATGTAACTGACGTCTTAATTAATAATGAAACGTGCCCTCCACTTTGAACCCCCCCTCCCCTGTCTCGTGTGAAGATGCTATATCCCGGAATGTTGAGCAGCCAATCCTGCCCTTCCCTCAACCACATCTCAGTGATGGCTACTATATCATAATTCCACGTGTCAATCCTCAACCTTAACTCATCCGTTTTACCTGAAATACTCCTGGCACTAAAGTAGAGGCATTCAGCCTTGCCTTACTCCCTTGAAACTTATTGCATCTGTACTTCCTCTGACTTGATTGTTTTTCTGGATTCTCATGTGTCCCGATACTGCTAACATTCTCTCCCTGCCAAATTAGTTTAAATTTCGCACAACAGCACTAGCCTAACTGTTTGTGTCGCACTCTCACTCTCTCTGTCTCTCTTTCCCACTCTCTATCTCTCTCTCATTCACTGTTGCTTCATCCCTCTCTTTACATTCTCGCTCACTTTCGCCACCCCATCTCTGTCCCTCAGGTGCTGTGAATGATACTGATGCTGTGATCCGACCTCATTGATATTTGTGACACCTTCAGTGTTCTCCACCCTCTCAGAAATTCAGGTCTGACATTTCATCTGATTATCTCTAATAAAAAATCGAAGCGTGTCTTCAAAAGCTCTGTCACTGCCAGGAACGTGACTATACGCGAGTCCAGGTTCATACATAACTGGCCCGCTCTGGTTGTCGAGAGAGGTGTACGTTGCAAACTGCGAAATTGTGACCTGTCAGTTCTGAAGGAGCAACATAAACAGGGAGTTCTGGAGGGACCGGGAGAAGATAATTTATATTGTCGCCAGAAATAAATATTTGATGTGAGCTATTCAGATAATAGCCTGAAGTCACATATGATTGGTTCCTCAACGGAATCTGCGAATCAGACAATCTGCGGGTCCCATGTCTCAGAGTGTGATTCTTTTTTCTGAATTTACAATCTTCAGCAAATTAATAGAAAGACGAGCAAAGTTCCAAAAGAGTGGTAATTAACTCCTGAGACCCTTAGGTTAGATAACAGTTTCACTCTGTGAAGATGTAGATGTGAATATTGTGTAAGAGAGCGTTGGAAGTGGGCGGGCGAGTCAGAGGAATGAAACTGTGTTTTTGTGTCCGTTCTCATCATGATATTTCCGAGTCCCGCTTGCGAAAAATAAAAATATTTTCCATTCAAAAATTCCCCCTGTTCCCTAGCGTAACCCCAAAGTGAGATTTCAAGAGCATTTCTGTGTTGTTTTGTAGATTTCAGTCGAAAAGGAGAGGACATGTCAGCGATCGGGTGAAGGAGCCGCAGTAAATCGGGTTTTAATCGAAATGGGAGTCTTCAATTCGCGAAAAATATTTTCGACAGCAAACATTGCAATGTCAGAGATAAGATGGATTCAGTCTGGGACACTGGAGAGCGGGAATTTCCATGGAATTGGGGAGTTTGTGAGGAGAGAGAAACACAGAGATGCAGCAGCAGCCTAGAGCTGACAGCAGCTTGTCTCCGCCCCGTCCGCTCGCTGCCTTTAAGTTACTCAGTGCCGCCACCAGCGGCTTCATTTCTCACCCCGTTCACGTTGACAGAGACACTTTTTTGTGCAGAGTCCCGGAACATGACCGACACCGCAGCCGCCGAAACCGCTCCTCCAGCCGCTCCCGCCGCCCAGGTCAAGACTCCCAAGAAGAAGAAGAAGGCGGCTCCCCGGAGCGGAGCAGCCGGTCCCAAGCTGGGCGAGCAGATCCTCAAGGTTGTGGCGGATTGCAGCGATCGCAAGGGAATGTCGCTGCCCGCCATCAAGAAGGCGCTGCGCGGCAAAGGGCTGGATGTGGATAAACTCGGCTCCCAGATCAAGCAAAGCATCAAGAGGAATGTGACGAATGGCTTCCTGGTTCAGGTCAAGGGCACGGGCGCCTCGGGATCCTTCAAAGTCCCTAAGAACACAGCCCCGGGAAAAGTGGGGAAGAAGGCGAAGGCAGCAGCTGGCAAGAAATCTCCAGTGAAGAAAGCGGCAGCCAAGAAGTTGACGGCAAAGAAAGCAGCGGCCAAAAAAACTACAGTCAAGAAAGCAGCAGCCAAGAAATCCCCAGCCAAGAAAGCAGCAGCTAAGAAATCCCCAGCCAAGAAAGCAGCAGCCAAGAAAACAGCCAAGAAGTCGGCAACTCCAAAAAAGCCGGTGCAGAAAGCAGCCCCCAAGAAAAAGTCTCCTGCCAAGAAGGTGACGGCCGTCAAAAAAGTGGCCAAGGCGAGGGCCAAGCCCAAAACCAGATAAGCAAACACAGGAAAGAAGGGAAAGGTCCCGAGCAAGTTGTAAACCTCTGAACCCAAAGGCTCTTCTCAGAGCCACCCACATTTCACATGAAAGAGCTGATCCCCTGATCATTTGATCCCTGTCTCGGAGCTAGGAGCAGATTTCAGATGGAAATATTTCGTTTTCCTCCCACGTAAATCCTATTTTCCAGCTCAGTCACTGACACACTCTCCACTCGACCCCTCCCCAACTATGCAATAAAAAACAGGGATGACCTTACAGCTCACTAACCGGGATGTGTCAGAGTGCATTCAAAGTTTATCTTTTCTTTATTCACATTTTCAGGCTGCAAATGGAATGAGCATCGCTCCTAAATCCGTCTCACAACTAAGGCCCATACCTGTCGTTGCTCTAATTCTGTTGGAATAGATGTTAGCGAATTTCTCAATCCCTTTTGGCAGTGTGGAGGGTAGGGGTAGGAGGCGAATCTAGAGGTGTGTTGGTATAGAATGGGAGAGGGATTGAAATAGATGCAGACATTTGACTTTTAATAGAAATGCAGTACCGAGGTGGGCATATTACTGTGAGGTTTGGATTTAGTACCTACGATTTCCGAACTAGCTGGTTTATGCAGTTAAAGGATTTCAGGTACGGTTAAAGCTTTTTTGTACAGCTCTCTTCAGAATTTGATAAATAAATGTATTTCGGGCAGGCAGGAGGAGGGGCTGTTTTACCAGAGACATTGCCCTGACTGTCACTTCTGTTGTTTCAGCCCGCCTCTCTCTCTGTCTCTCTTTCTCTCTCCAATTCTCCCTTTCTCACTCAGGTCGGGGCGGGCTGTATAAAAGCGGAACGTGAAACAGCTCCCCCATTCATTCAGCAGCGATTTGACTGACGAAGCATCATGTCTGGCAGAGGAAAAGGAGGCAAAGGACTGGGGAAAGGTGGAGCGAAGCGGCACCGCAAAGTGCTTCGCGATAACATCCAGGGCATCACCAAACCGGCCATCCGCCGCCTGGCTCGCCGTGGCGGTGTCAAGCGCATTTCGGGCCTGATCTACGAGGAGACCCGCGGGGTGCTGAAGGTTTTCCTGGAGAATGTAATCAGGGATGCTGTCACCTACACCGAGCACGCCAAGCGGAAGACGGTCACCGCCATGGATGTGGTGTACGCTCTGAAACGCCAGGGCCGCACTCTCTATGGATTCGGCGGCTGAACAACTCGACCCGACTCTAACAAAACCCAAAGGCTCTTCTAAGAGCCACCCACAACCTCACATTGAGAGCAAGTGACCTCAGAACCGGAGAGAGAAAGCGATATGTAGTTTTATAAAAACACAGCGTTGTCATCTCCGCATTTTACATTCAGAATACTATCGTGAGTCACACAAGGTTTCATGGTTTAGCTTAGTTCGGTTTCCAGAAATTCAATTCCTTTCTTTTTCTCGGAGCTCGACTCCATGCTTGGCTGACAGCTCCCAAACTAACAACGAGTTCACAAGATAAAGGCTCTCATTTATTATACTTTGATCAGGAGTAGCTATTTTGAGGCACATCATTCTCGCTTATTCGCACCATTTTCAACCTGTTTGTTCATCGCTTTCTCTGAAACATGACAGGGCCTGGGAGGTACCAGGATACAAGCTTTATATGTATCAGCCTGTATCGATGCAGCATGCTGTCTAGTTCCAGGAAGCACTGAACAGAGCTTTATTCTGGCCTGTTTAAAAGCGATCAATGAAAGAATCCGAATCTACACGGCAACGTAAGGCAAATTTTGAGTGGCCTCCGCCGCGGAATATGTTTAAAACAGATTTTGCAGCAAGCATGACAGTATATTTCCGATTTACTGAGTGAAACATAAAATACTGTTAAACACCGCGATTCTGCATCCCAGGCCGAACGGAAGCGTGAAGTGGAAGTTGTGCTTTTGGTGCATGGTTTGCACTGTGAAGATACGTTTATGCATTTTGTAGAAAATAGTTCAAATATATAAACTTAGAGATACAAATGGTTAACATAAAGGGAGCGCAAACCCCCCACACACACGCCTCCCCCACCCATAAAGCACTAGACACAGGGGCTACACCATTCTCTCTTTAACATCAATAGCGCTTTGACATGAAGATACCGATAACGTTGATCAGTTTTATATGTGAGACCCAAAATTCCGCCCATCAATAGGAGTTTTATCCAGTCTGCTGTAATCCGATCAGGGAATGAATGTATATTTAATACACGTTCAAAAGGACGAAGTCGGTGCTGGGACCGAAATGGGACTCGCAAATATTGAGAACTTGTGATATTTGTGCATTGAGATTTATTTGATCTTCCTCCAAACTAGGTTTATTTTAATTTCCATTACTCGTCCCTCTGAAATTGGCGGGCATTTTGAATTTGATGAACTGTCAGTTGCTGCTCCACCAATCAGGGTCCAGAAATCCATGCAGCCCCGCTGCTCTTTTCAAATTTCTCGGCGGGATTGCGCTGCATCCAATCAGGAGAGGAGGGCGGTGACGGACAATGTCTTAAATAGACAGACACAGAGCGGCTTCATCATTCTCAGAGTCTGTGTTCCACAGCGTTTGTTATCATGGCCAGGACCAAGCAGACAGCGCGCAAGTCGACCGGAGGGAAAGCTCCCCGCAAGCAGCTGGCGACCAAAGCTGCCCGCAAGAGCGCTCCAGCCACGGGCGGCGTGAAGAAGCCCCATCGCTACAGGCCCGGCACTGTGGCTCTGCGGGAGATCCGCCGCTACCAGAAATCCACCGAGCTGCTGATCCGCAAACTGCCCTTCCAGCGCCTGGTGCGGGAGATCGCTCAGGACTTCAAGACCGACCTGCGCTTCCAGAGCTCGGCCGTCATGGCCCTGCAGGAGGCCAGCGAGGCTTACCTGGTGGGGCTCTTTGAGGACACCAACCTGTGCGCCATCCACGCCAAGCGGGTCACCATCATGCCTAAAGACATCCAGCTGGCGCGCCGTATCCGCGGGGAGCGCGCCTAAACACCCCACCTCAGCACCAAGTGCGACAAAGGCTCTTTTAAGAGCCACCAAGTCGGTCAGAGAAAGAGCTGCCATCTCTTAACCACACCAGCACTTTAGCCTCTTAGGCCTACAATTTATTCTCCTCACTTTATCACCTGGTAACTGTCCTTTTTTCCCTTTACCGGATGTTTCAGACGAACTGAGATCATTTCAAAGTCGATTATTTTAATGATAAGGGAACGTTTTTCCTAGTAGAGGAGTTTGGTCGTAAATAGATGCAGCACATACCCCGTGATGTCCGTAACATGTAGCAGTAACTGTTTATATATTTATATGTAATTTCACATCATTCAATGCGAAGCGATCGGAATGTTCACACATGCACTAAAACCCGGATTTAGTTCCACATGCAACAAAGGCTCTTTTAAACGCCTCCTAGTCTGTCAGTGAAAGAGCAGCGATTTCTTATTAAAAGCTGCAGCTCCTAAAACCCTCACAGCGACAATTTATTTTCATTCATTTTGTTTACCCGGTTCCCTCCCTCTGCTGCATTTGGGGTTTTGAGTTGATTCTGTTTATACTTGTATGTAATTTCAAATCATTTAATTAGAAATGGGATGAGTTTTTCCCTGACCATTGGCAATTGGTCATAAATAGATGCAGCACCGACTCCTGATGTCTGGATAAGGCAACAGCGTCTCGTTGTAACCAGGGCTTTCACAGATCGCATTAGAAATATGTCATTCCGAATCGATAGGGATGTTATCACACATCCGGATAGACAACAGGTCGCCCCTTTCACTGATTCAGTGAGTGGCTCTGAAAAGAGCCTTTGTGTTCTCAGTTTAAAGAATGGTCGCTTCACTTGGTCTTGGTGGCTGCAGAGGCGCCGGACTTCTTGGGCAATAGCACGGCCTGGATATTAGGCAGCACCCCGCCCTGAGCGATGGTCACCCCTCCCAGCAGCTTGTTGAGCTCCTCGTCGTTGCGGACGGCCAGCTGCAGGTGCCTGGGGATGATGCGGGTCTTCTTGTTGTCCCGGGCCGCATTACCCGCCAACTCGAGGATTTCAGCCGTCAGGTATTCCAGCACGGCGGCCAGATAGACCGGGGCTCCGGCACCCACGCGCTCAGCGTAGTTACCCTTCCTCAGGAGCCTGTGAACGCGGCCCACCGGGAACTGCAGTCCGGCCCGGGAGGAGCGAGACTTGGCCTTGGACCGAACTTTCCCACCGGTCTTTCCTCTTCCAGACATTGTAACAATCTCACAAGCACTTACACAGAGAATGCTGATATCCGCCTTCTTTCTGTTCTCTTTTACCCTCAGGAGGAATGGTGGTGTGCTCAGATCTGATTGGTTTAGTGTCATGTTCGTATTAAAATCGTCAGATTCTTCATACTGCCAATCAGATCTCTGCTTGACTCATCAATCTGGAGTCGCTACGAAATTGAATTCGGAAAGAAAGACCGCCAAATCCCCAGTTACCAACCGTTTATAAATTTCATATTTGAAACTACCGCCAAAAATAAATCAAAGGATAAATCGAACTAAAATCCTAATCGCTAATTCATTTTTCAGTCTAAGAATGTAATGTTCACTCAATCTCTCTCTAATTGGTCTGGTCTGCAGTTTACCTGTATCTGGTAATTTCTGATTGGGAGCGGGGAGTTTCATGTATCTGACATCAAGTGGAAATTCGTGGTCCCAATTTAGCAGATTCCAACCCTTTGTTTTATTCAATATTGAAAAACACGCCGGCACATTTGTAAAAGGAAAAACTAAACTCTTGCAGAAAAATCGCCGTTAAATTTAACACAGTCAGTTCCAAACTATTAAAAGATAGGCGTCCCTTATTGTACTATATCATATTTAATCGCAAGTTCCAAACTAGCTTTTAAAATCAAGCATCCATTCGTGTTTAAAATCGGACCTTTTTGCAGTTCTAACAGGCTGCGAAAATGTAAGTTTACTGAGTGCTGCGCTTAAGCAATATTGGCCTGGATGTACAAGTGTGAAATTGTTCTAAAAATTTTAAAAAATGATATTATTTTATTGTATCTATATTGCAGGCTGTTAATTCACCCCAATTCGAAGTGCTTCCGAATAAGTATTTACCTTGTTGCACGACTCGTGTTCGGCCAGTAGATGTCACCAGGTCACTATAACTTGCATCTTATCGTTTTGAACACTCGTAGAGAATCACCCGGCCTAATGCTGCTCTTGGAACTGGCCGAGCTAGCCCCCCGTTAAATAGGCAATGGTAGTGGCCAACTCATTGCCCTCCATACTGATCGGAACAAGTTGTTATATTCTGCACTTGCTGTTTTCTGCAATGGAATAGTGACTTCAGCTCTGAACCTCCCCGTCACAGCAATTCATTTCTGCGTTTTATTCTATAGCTGTCAGTGCGTGGAAGTGAATGTGAGGTGGACTTTGCTACTGCAGCCATCAGCTTCTGACAAGCTGTAAAAATGGCAGATTCATTCCGTGTCTATCACTCTCTGGTGCTACACACGAAAGGTATTTAGAACGTCCATTATGAACATAAGGACAGAAGAAATAGGAACAGCAGACGGCTATTTGGCACCTTGAGCTTTCAATATTCAATAAGATCATTGCTGATCTCTTTTTGTTTCAATTTCCACATTATCATCTACCCGATATCCATTGATTCCCTTGCCTATTAAGAAACTATCTACCTCTGTCTTAAAAGTTGCCATTGACCCTGCCTCCACCACCTTCTGAGGCAGAGAGATCCAAAGTCACCCCGCCCTCTAAAAGAGAAAAAAAAATCCCCATCTCTGTCCAAAAAGATCGAGATCCAATTAAAAACAGTGCCCCCTATTCCTCAAAACATCCTCTTGATATTCACCTTGTCAAGGCCATTCAGGATCTTGCATACTTCAATCAATTACCCCTCACTCTTGTCAGCCCCAGTGGAAACAAGCCCAGTCTGTCCAAACTTTCCTCATAAGACAACCCACTCAATCCAGGAATTTGTCCAGTAAAGCTCCTCTGAATCTTATCCAATGCACCTCCATTTCATGTGAAGTTATCCAATTCATTTGGGAGAACAGCATGGCAGAGTATTATTAAAGTTGTGATAGATTGGGAAATTTTGTAGCAAATAGGGAGCTGGGTACCCGTGCACACCAATCACTGACAGCAAACATGCAGGTGCAGGAAACACTTAAGAAGTCAAATGATATCTTGGCCTTCATCGTGACCTTTTTGATTGCAGGAGCAATGATGTGAACTGCAGCTATATGGGGCCTTGGCAAAACCACGCTTGGAGTATTGTGTGTAGTTTGGTCTACATACCTAAGAATGGATACTTTTGCCATAAGAAGAGTGCGGCGAAGTTTCAGCAGAGTGATTCCTGGGATGGCAGGATTGTCCTCTGAAGAGAGTTGGGGTCGACTAGGCCTGTATTCAATGGACTTTAAAGGAATGAGAGGGGGTCTCAATGAATGTATAAAGTACTGAGAGGGTTGGACAGATTGGATGCATGGATGAAGTTTCCTCTAGCTGGGGGTCTAGAACAATGGGTCAGAATCTCAGGATATAGGGTAGATAGTTTAGGTGCTAATTTATTCCCTCTACTAGTCAATATGTATTTCGTAAGTTAAGGTTTAATATATTTTTGTTTTCTGAAATATCTCTCATTTTCCATTATAGTCTGTTTTTTTTTTATTTCATGCCAGTCAGCTACTAATATTTGATTGTGATTTCACTCAATAACTTTCTATCTCTTGCATGTATGTCCTGATGAAACTTATTTTATATCTATCAGTGTCTTGTATGTGTATTATTTATGTCAGCCGTATTTCTGTGAATGTGAATTATTTTTGTGTGTTATTAGTGATTTTTATTTTTCTATTTTTGCAACTTAGGTAATTGGAACAGAATCTTAACCTGAAACTAATCAGTTGTGTCTCACTATCTTGTTACATTTGACTAAGTGTCAACAGTTTAATTGCAATGTATATGTTCCTGCAAATTTGCAGCTGTGCATGTGTATGAGTAATATCTGCTCCGCAGCTACCAACCGACCATTTATTTGCTTAGTTACTGCCAAAGTTCTGTGTATATAATCACAGATGTTGTGTGTGTGCGAGTGTTTGTGTGAACGATTGACATTCATGAACTTTTGGCCATTCCATTTCAGTGCTTCAGTGTTTTTATGTTCTTGTGTATGTGCGAGTGTTTGTTTCTGCAGGTGTGATTGTTTGTGAATATCTGCGAGAGTGTGCATGGGAAAGAAAGTGCAATTTTGTTACTGTGTGCATCTGTTTATGCATGTGTGTGCTTGCGAGTGTGTGTGAGGTCCTGTGGGCACCTATGTTTAAGTTTGTGTGTGCGTGTGTTTGTGTATGTGTGCAAGAGATCTTGCGCAAGTGTGTTTATGTATGAGTGTCTGTCAGTGTGTGTTTGCTTTGCATTTGTGTTTTTGTGTTAGTGCATGACTCTGCAAGTGTGTGAGTGTTTGTGTGGGAGTGTGCAGGCCCCATTTCCCATTTGGCTTACTCTCGTACAGAATGCAGTTATGGAATTAATTTTAATGAAATTTAAGTGTCTACCCTCTGACCGTCAGCTGTGTTGGAATTAATTCCCTATATCTTAGTTATTGTATTGTGTACCCCAAATTTGTGCTTTATGTAGATGACTCCATTATTATACATGTGTAGATTTCTTCTGTGCTTAATATATATCCCATGCATGTGTGTGAAATCTATTTCTTCAATGCATTAAGCTATTACTATTTCCCGGCTGTGTTGCAGAATTAAACATGGAACTTTGCCTCGATCAAAGACAGGTTTTATTCATTTGTTCTGAGTCAGCTAAGGTATAGCATTCAGGCTGCAACTCAGCAAAAGGCTTTGTCAATAATAATGAGACACTTGAACTGACATGCTGTGTATGTTATACGTGATTGATTCAATTTGTTTTGATATTACGTTATGAATCATAGTGAGAATATTCACTTGGCACGTATTGTGTATTCATGCTGTATTAATTAAAATTATTCTTTCTCTTTATTTCAGATATAGTATGATATCTTTGGAGGGAATTTAACGTGTTCCACTGTGGGAGCTTAGGGAACATTTTTAGGATTAATTATGTACATTTCAGTTAGTTGCTCTATCTGTAAATAAAACTGCACTCTTCTGAAATGAATGAGCTGCCTTTTAATCCGATAATGTTTGTGATTTTGGACTGGGATTGATGGACCCACCATTCTGCAGTGCTTGGTGAGTGTGAATTGGGGAGAAATATTCTGTCTCCCCTGTTGTATTTCACTGTTGCATTGTACATGTCTATCGGAAACTTGAGATCAATGTGAATCTGATTCTTTCTCACTGTGACGATGGAACTGCTGTTCTGTTCCTACTCCGAGCAATAAATTTGCCTACGTCCATTACAAGCAGAGGTAAGGTTCGCATGATTATTTTAGATGAGGAAACGATACCTTGGTGCTAGTGCACACGGGGAGTTGGTGGCGCAAAGTTATATCATTTTGAGATTGCAAGTAAGTGTGTGTCTGTGCTTGTGTGTGTGTGTGTGTGTATTTACCTGCCCGTCTTAAGTTTTGGGAGAAAATTCATCCTTCTGCAGTATTATATTATGATATGTGAATGTGGAGTCACACTGTATCTTTCACTTTTTAACTTCTTAACATGGGGTTTATTCGTTTGCTTTCTGTGAATGGGGTTTCAAAATGCACCTAATTATTTGCTGCTGTGTGACTGTGAGTTTTGCTTTATAAATGTTTTTAATTGATTCTGGGCTTTACTCTGTAATTTTGACTCTCTGTATTGCACTTGTGGCTATTACTCAGCACCTGTCTGTGCCTGATTTGTGAGCATGCATCTTACATTCATTGTTTCTGACAGGTAATGCATATTTTATTCATTGCCTCTCAGTTATAGGTATGTGGATGTGCAGATTTCATTCTCTGTCTGTAATTCTGTGATATGTCAGTGTGATTCATTTTCCTGTTGTTTGCATCAGGGTCAGAATTGTGAGCATGGAAAAATAATGCTGAAACTCAGGTTATGTTTAAATGAGTGAGAATTTAATCATTTGCTGTCAATCCCTGTTATGAGAAGGTGTGGTTCACTCTATTCTTATCATATTCTTGTATGACTATTCTCTATGTCTGCACACATCTTGTAGGTCATTGTCGATTTTGCTGTGAACATGTCAGCCTGTGTTGCTTGAGTGTGACGTTCAAATTGCAGATTTCAATTCAGTGTGTAAGCCCGGACCTACCCCACCCTAACAGTCCCACAGCACCACCAGCTGTATCTCTTGGTCTTTGCTACGGGCTGTTATGTTTTAATCAGCAACTTACAAATTTTGATACATTTTCAGGTGTGATTTTGTTCTAGCTAATAACATTGGATTTCTCTGTACCCAATCTCTTCCTATTTTGAAAAATCGGTTTGGAAAAATGATTTAATTCTGCTCCTCTCTATACCTGGCATGTGTCTGTGTTTTTACAGTCTAAGTGTCTGCCCCTGTTACGGGAATGTAGCATTCTTCTGTATCTGTCAGTCCCACCTATGAGAGTCGTGTTATGTTATTCATTGTTCTTGTCAATATCTGCTTTATGAATTCGGCAGCACACGAAGCCGAATTTCACATTGGAAACGCATGAATGATCATCCTAATTGATCTTTTTTTTATCTGTGCAGGGACTCGTTCTCTGAGTTGCATTGACAGAATGGTCAATATACCTCCACTGCAACAGGCGGTTATCAAACTATGGTCAAATGCTTCTAAGGCAGATATGTCCATCCTTGTCTGACCATCAGACTCTATCCTATGCTACACCATCTGCATGTAGGAACACATCACACTATAGAGTTTTGGAGTTTTGAACTTGATTGATATACTTCATTGCATACATATGATTCTGTCATTTCCCCATTACATCATCAAATTTAAAGTGTTTCTGCTGCATCCGTATGTTGTTTCATGGCTCATCCTTTGCTAGGAGATGGCAGCAGTCCACTATAACAGGGATCTGGCCCTTTCTTATCAAACATCTAGAAAACAATAGGCCTGATGCTGCACGTGAACCTGGCCTAGCTCACCTCCGTTAAAAAGACTACGACAGCGGCCAACTACTTCCGCTCCATACAAATTGCCACAATGTTTTGTTCTGCACCTGATGGCTTCTGTAATGCAATATTCACCCTAATTGGGTACTTCTCGGTCACTGGGATTCATGTATGTGTTTTATGCCATATCTGTTGTTTTCAAGCAAGGAAGATAGATATTGACCTGTAATTGACGGTCATTGAGTTTCCTGTCACTGCGCGTGTTGACCGTTGCTGTGTGAGTGCGCTTTTTATTCAATACCTGTCAGATATTTTGACATAAGAGACTGTGTCTTTTTGGTTACTTACCAGTTTTTTGATGTTGGGTTCTATACAGCTGTCTGCTTATTCAGGTACGTGAATTAGATTCCACAAAAGCAGCTCAGCACCCACTGCAAAACCCCGCCCCTCCTGTATCAATAGTTCTCTGGGGTGTGTAAAAATGACTTTGCCTCGATCTCTGTCAGTTCCTGGTAAATGGGTGCCAATATTAGACAGCCCCTGTGAATTTCTGGTGTGTGGACATTTATTTTGTTATGTAGCAGTTCGTTGCTTGGAAGAGATTGGTGTTTTTTTTATTTTCTCTCCCCCTCTATTCGTCAGTATGTAGCATGTGAATGTGAGTTTTTATTCTGCATCTGTTAATAACTGACGTGATTTTTTTTTATTAACCACTTCTCACATGATAGTCTTCGATTTAACCTGTATCTGTGAGTCTCTGGTATGTAAGCCTGGGTTTTATTTGTACCTGACCCTTTCAAGTCTGTGTCTGCGTTATTCATTCCACCAGAAGGAGAAATAAGAAAAATCCAGTGGATGTGCTGGATTTGGATTTTCGGAAGGCTTCCGATAAAATCCCACGTAAGAGGTTAGTGTGGAAAATGAAAACACATGGGATTGGTGTAAATATATTGGCATGAATTGAGAATTGGTTAGCAGACAGGAAACAAAGAGTAGGACTCAATGGATCTTATTTGGAGTGATAGACAATGACTCCATGGAGTAGCGAAGGGATCAGTGTTTTGGCCCAAGCTATTCATAATCTATAACAATAATTTGCATGAGAAAACCAAACATATTATTCCCAGGTTTGCTGACATCATGAAACTTGGTGGGAATGTGAGTGGAAAGGAGGATTCCAAGAGCTTTCAAGGCAATTTAGACAAATTGATTGAGTGGGTAAATACAAGGCAGATGCTTTAGAATGTCGATTACAAACAAAAGAACAGAAGAAATAGGAACAGAAATAGACCATTTGGCACCTCGAACCTTTCACAACATTGAGTAAGATCATAGCTGATCTCTTTGTGTTTCAATTCCCACATTAACATCTAACCCCAATAACCTTTGATTCCCTTGCCTATTAAGAATCTATCTAACTCTGCCTTAAAATTCTCAATGAAGCCACTTCCATTGCTGTCTGAGACATAGAGTTCCAAAGTCACACAACCCTCTAAGCGAGAAAAAAAAAATATCCTGATATCTGCCCCAAAAAGGGTGACCTCTAATTTTACAAAAGTGCCCCCTATTGCTGGAAACATCCTCTAGATGTCCACATTCTCAAGGCCATTCAGGATCTTGTCTAATTTAATCAATCACCCCTCACTCTTCTAAGCCCCAGTGGAGCAAGCACATTCTGTCCAACATTTCCTTATGAGAAAACCCACTCATTCCAGGTAACTTTCAAGTAAAGCTCCTCTGAGCCACATCCTATTAGTGTGAAGTTGTCCACATCAGTTGAAAAGACAGCATGGCAGAGTATTATATAAATGGTGATAGATTGGGAAATGTTGAAGTAAAAAGGGAGCTGGGTTCCCGTGCACACCAATCACTGAGAGCAAGCATGCAGGTGCAGGAATGTATTGTCAAAATTCTATGTATTTACTGACAGATGCTTCTTGCCTGTGTGTGTCAGTGTGTGCTGTGTGTGTGTGTGTATGTGTGTGTGTGTGTACATATGTCCAAGTTTGACATTCATCAACTTTTGGCTATTCCATTTCTGCATTTCATTGTATTTGTGTGCTTGCGTGTGAGAGTTTGTGTGTATACGTGAGCGTGTTTGTGAATATCTGCATGAGTGTGTGGGAGAGAAAGTGCAAGTTTGTTTCTGTGTGCATGTGTTTATGCATATGTGTGTTTGTGTGAGTGTGTGTGCTTGTGTGTGTAAAAGGGCCTGTGTGTAAGTTTGTGTGCATGTGCATGTTTGTGTGTTTGTGTGATTGTTTCTGTTTGTATTTAACAGATGGTGTACATATGTGATTATGTGTGTGTGTGTGTGTGTGTTTGCTTTGCATGTTTGTCTGTGAGCCTGCAAGTGATTTTGTGAGTGTTTGTATGGGAGTGTGCAGGGATCATTTGCCATTTGTCTTTCTCTGGTACAGAATGCAGCTTTGAAATTAATTTTAATGAAATTTAAGTGTCTACACTGTGAATGTCAGTTTTTGTGAAATTAATTCCCTAAATCTCAGTTATGTTCTGTACATAATATGTATCCCATGCATATTTGTGAAAACTATTTGCTCAATGCATTAATCCAGTATTGTTTCCCGGCTCTGATGCAGCTTTACATATTAAAAATTCATTTATCAAAGACAGATTTTATTCATTTGTTTTGAGTCAGCTAATATGTAGCATTCAGGCTTGAAATTGGCAAAAGTATTTTTGAATGATAACGAGTCACTTGAACTCACATGCTGTGTATGTCATACCTGATTGATTCGTTTTATAATGATTTTACATTTTGAATCATATTTAGAATATTGACCTGGCATGTGTTGTGTATTCATGCTGTATTAATTAAAACTACACTTTCTCTTTATTCCAGATTTTGCATGAGATCTTCAGAGCGGAAATTCAATCTGTTCTTCTGTGAGAACCTACGGTACATTCTTAGGATTAATTTTGTGCATTTCAGTCAGTTGGTCTATCTGTAGCTAAGACTGCACTCTTCTGAAATGAATGAGCTTCCTGTTAATCTGATAATGTTAGTAGGTTTGGAGTTAGAATGATGGACCTACCATTCTGTGGCGCTCAGTGAATGTGAACTGGGGATAGATACTATCTCTCTCCTGTTGTATTTGACTGTTGGATTGGACATGTCTACCTGAAACTTAAGATCAACGTAAATCTGATTCCTGCTCTCTGTGACGGTGGAACTGCTGTTCTGCTGAGTTCTTTGAACAATAAAGTGCCAATGTCCATTCAAAGCAGAGGGCTGCATGATTATTTTAGCTGGGGAATCATTACCTTGGCCCTGGTGCATAAAGGGAGATGGTGGCCTAATGGTATATCATTATGAGATTGCAGGTGAGTGTGTGCCTGTGCTTGTGTGTTTGTGTGTGTATGTGTGTGTGTGTGTGTCTGTGTGTGTGTGTGTGTGTGTGTGTTTACCTGTCAGTCATTACTATGGGAGAAATTTCTTCTTGTGCACTGTTTATATTACATTATGTGAATGTGGGATCACACTTTGACTTTTTAACATCTTACCATGGGGTTTATTCATTCCCTGTCTGTGCATGGGGATTTCAAAATGCACCTAGTTATTTGCTGCTGTGTGACTGTGTGTTTTATTTTATAAATGTTTGTAATTGATTCTGGGCTTTACTCTTTGTCTTTGACTCTCTGTAATGCACTTGTGGCTATCATTCTGCACACTCCTCTGCCTGAATTGTGAAGATGCATCTTACATTGATTGTTTCTGACACCTAATGCATATTTTCCTCATTGCCTCTCAGTTACTGATATGTGGATGTGCAGATTTTATTCTGTCTCTGTAATTTTGTGATATGTCAGTGTGATTCATTTTCCTGTTGTTTGTGTCAGGATCAGAAACCTGAGCAAGGTGTAGTTGTATTGACATTGGGCTGGTAATCTGGAGACACATGGTAATGCTCTGGGTTTGAATCCTGCCACGGGTGATCGTGGAATTTGAAATCAATAAAAATATGAATTGAATTAATGATCACCATGAAACAATTGTTGATTGTGGTAAAAAAAACCCTTCTGGTTTATTAATATCCTTTAGAGAAGGAAATCTGTCATCATTGTACATGTGATTCTAGACTCACACTTAAACGCCCTCTGAAATGGCCTAGCTAGCCACTCAATTCTAACAAAGGCTACAAAGAGGTCACTGACAATAGCAAAATTAGCCATGTCGAACCTGAAGGACAAGAGCAGCAGATAGATGAAAACACCACCACCTGGAAGTTCCCCTCCAGGGCACTCACCATTCTGACTTGGAAATATGCTACTTTTGCTGGAGCAGAATCCTGGCAATCCATGCCCACAGAACTGTGGGTGTACGTACACCACAGGGACTGCAGTGGTTCAAGAAATCAGCTCACCACCACCTTCTCATATGCAACTAAATGCTGGCCGAGCCTGCGAAATCTACATCTCGGGAATAAATAAAATAAAAGTATGATATTGTATGAGATCTTTGGTATTAAATGTTGCTTTATGAATGCTGGGTACATTCAATGATTAATTGAGTAAATTTCAATCAGCTTTATTACCTGATATTTAAATTGCAGCCAATGTTCCATTCTTGTGATATGCATGGAGTACACTTCAATCTGATAATGGCTGTGAGTTTGGACTGAAATAGGTGGACCTGCCATTCAGAGGTACTGAGTAGGAGTGTATTGTGATTATTCCAACCATTTCTTCAACCCCGCCCCCCTCTGACGATTGAATTGAGCACATGTATCTGGTTTTTGACTCTGAATATTACTCTTCGTGGTGATGGTGGAAATGATGCTCTATCTGTATCTCTGCACTCTGTGAGTAATATCATACCTGCCGTCAGTTAGAAGGAGACGCCTTTACTTTCAATTTGGCTGGGGCAATCATCAGCTTCAAACTGATCCCTTCATCTATTTGCCTAGAGGAAGAAACATATCTCTTGTAACTCAAGATCAGCGGAGGCTTTTGAAAGAACATAGATCTCTGTAAACTGTTAACTGTTAATCAATGTTTATAATGCTCTATGAATCATAAAGAACAATAAAATAGTATGATGTCTGATTCCACTTCAGCAACTGCTTCCGTACTTTTCAAACAAGTGAGTGACATTCAGAAACAAAAAAATAAAAACAAAAAAAACTGCATATGCTGGAAATCCAAAACAAAAACAGAATTACCTGGAAAAACTCAGCAGGTCTGGCAGCATCGGCGGAGAAGAGAAGAGTTGACGTTTCGAGTCCTCATGACCCTTCGACAGAACCTGAGTTCGAGTCCAAGTTTTTCCAGGTAATTCTGTTTTTGTTTTACATTCAGAAACAATCCTGACCTGTCCTGCTCCAAGGATGTCACGAGCCGCGGGGACAGAGACATTGATCAGGTGAGGTTTTAATCTCCAGCTCCCATTGTAAGAGCCGTCAACTGAAACCAACAGCCGCTGCTACAAGGTTTCTTTAACACTTATCACTTGAATAGCTGGTGCCTGCGATGGGTGATCTTCACAAGATTGTTCCCCATCCTCACTGTCCGTCTGTTTCCACTGTTGCCTGTCGAAATGCCGACAAGTTGCACGAATCAGCAGCTAAACTTGGAATATGCGTTACAGGTTTGAGGGGAGAATATCCCAATAGTTTTCAGTTGCAGCTTGCTCAGGTTCTGTCTCCCTCAGCAAGGCCACACACAACCCCAGAAAGGCCTCTCCCCTTCCACCCGCTCACTCCAAGTTTCGGAACACGTTCCCGCTCCGCTCCGCCTCTTACAAACAGACCCCGGTTCTCCCCGAACTTACCCCGAGTCAATATTGATTTCTGTGTCTACACTGACAAACCGGTGCACTGCTTTTATCAGAACGCTGTTTACTCGCTTACCCGGGCACTAATATTTCCATTTCAATCTGTTTAAAACAAAGGTCTCCCGCTCACTGAGTGAAAAGCCTTCAATGGCGGAGACTGGAAGAAGCGTAGCGCAAGCGCTCTTCTTGTCAGGTCTGAGGAGCTGAAGGAGTGCAGCACTGCGCATGCGCGTCCCTGCGATGAACGTCACAGAATTAACATCATTTACTCCTCCCCTCAGTCATTGTTCTCCAGCTTGAGCATCACAATTGGGTCTGTGTGGAAAGTTTTATCCAAGGCAACATTCTGGTTATCTGAATATCCTTGGTCACCCTTGGTTCTCTGGACTTGTTACTCCTTCCTATCATAATAGAGAGATTATGTTGAGCCTGTCCCCTCCCCATTTCATTTTTGAACACCCCCCACTATTACTCTGTAGATTTCCCCACAAATAACTCTTCCAAGTCTAACTTGTCCAATTCCTAAAAACAAAAAAACTGCGGATGCTGGAAATTCAAAACAAAAACAGAATTACCTGGAAAAACTCAGCAGGTCTGGCAGCATCGGCGGAGAACAAAAGAGTTGATGTTTCGAGTCCTCTTAACCCTTCAGCAGAACTTCTGAGTTTTTCCAGGTAATTCTGTTTCTGTTTTGTCCAGTTCCTCCCTTATATTACGAAAATCCACTCTCCCCCATCCAAAAGATTTTTATTTACAACTTGTCGATATCTTTGTCCATAACAAACCTAATCTGTACCATATTATATTTGCTATCACTAAAATGCTTGCCCAGCACCAGTTCAGCCACCTGTACGGCTTCATTCCCCAGAATTACGTCCAGCAATGCACCATCCCTTTTTGGACTCTCGACATATTGACCGAAAAAGTTCTCCTGTTCACATTTCAAAAAATCCACTACGTCCAAGCCCTTAAAACCTTTACTATCCCAACTAATGCTGGGAAAGTTGAAATCACCTTATATAATTACCTTATAGCTATTGTTTTTACACACCTCCACAAATTGTGCACATGTTTGCTCCTCATTTTCCCCTGACTCTCTGGGAGTCTATAATTAACACCTAATAATATGGTTGCCCCGTTTTTATTTCTAAGTACCTACAAAGTTTCATTCAATGCATCCTTACTGCAGCAACTGACTCCTTGGTTAATAATGCAATGCCTCCTCCTCTTTTACCCCCTCCACTGTCTCGCCTTAAGTTTCTATATCCCGGAATGTTGAGCTGCAAATCCGGCCCTTCCCTCAATCAGGTCTCAGCGATGGCTACTATACCACAATTCCAAGGTTTTCAATCCTCACCCTTAACTCATCAGTTTTATCTGCAATACTCCTGGCTCTAAAGTTGAGGCCATCCAGCTATGAACACCCCCTTGAAGATTATTGCAGCTGTACTTCGTCTGTCGTGATGGTTTTACTGAATTATGATGGGCCCTATTCTGCTAAAATTCTGTGTCCCCTCCCCCTGCCGAATTAGATTGAACTCCTCCAAACAGCACTAACCGCTGTGTGTGTGCCTTTCACTCTCTGCCTCTATCTCCCACTCTTTATCTCTCTCTCTCACTCACTATTGAACCCTCTCTTTCCTTTCTCCCTTCCTCCCTTTCGCCCCCTCCCCCCAACCCGCTCCCCACCCCATTTCACTACTTCTGGTGCTGTGAATGTTACTGAAGCTATGATCAGTCCTCCATTGATATGCGTGACACCGTTAGTGTTCCCCTACTCTCAGAAATTCAGATCTGACATTGTATTTGATTATCTCTAATAAAAAATCGAAGTGTGTTTTGAAAATCTCTGTCACTGCCCCGAAAGTGACTATCCGCGAGTGCGCCTTAACATATAATTGGCCCGCTCTGGTTGTTGAGCTAGGAGTACATTGCAAAATGTGAAATTGTGACCTGTCAGTTCATGAGGAGCAACATAAACAGGGAGTTCTGGGGGATCGGGAGCAGATAATTTATATTGTCACCTGGAATAAACATCTTAATGTGAGCTATTCAGATAATAGCCTGAAGTCACATATGATTGGCTCTCACACAGAATCTGCAAGGCCCCATCTCTCAGCGTGTTAAATGTTTTTTTTTTCCCTGAATTTACAATCTATAGCAAATGAATAGAAAGAAGAGAAAAGTTCGAAAAGTGAGGTAATTCTCTCCTGAGACCCTTACATTAGATATTAGTTTCAGTCTGTAAAGATGTAGATGTGAATATTGTTTAAGAGAGCATTGGAAGTGGGCGGGCGAGTGAGAGGAATGAAACTTTGTTTTTGTGTCGGTTCTGATCTTGAGATTTCCGAGTCCCGCTTGCGAAAAATAAAAATATTGACCATTCAAACATTCCCCCTGTTCCCCAGCTTAACACCGAAGTGAGATTTCAAGAGCATTTCTGTGTTATTTTCTAGCTTTCAATCGAAAAGTAGAGGACATGTCAGCGATCGGGTGAAGGAGCCGCAGTAAATCGGGTTTTAATCGAAATGGGAGTCTTCAATTCGCGTGAAATATTTTCGACAGCAAACATTACAATGTCAGAGATAAGAAGGATTTAGTCTGGGACACTGGAGAGCGGGAATTTCCATGGAATTGGGGAGGTTGTGAGGAGAGAGAAACACAGAGAGGCAGCAGCAGCCTAGAGCTGACAGCAGCTTGTCTCCGCCCCGTCCGCTCGCTGCCTTTAAGTTGCTCAGTGCCGCCGCCAGAGGCTTCATTTCTCACCAGGTTCACATTGACAGAGACACGTTATTGTGCAGAGTCCCGGAACATGATCGATACCGCATCCGCCGAAACGGCTCCTCCAGCCGCTCCTGCCGCCCAGGTCAAGACTCCCAAGAAGAAGAAGAAGGCGGCTCCCTGGAGCGGAGCAGCCGGTCCCAAGCTGGGCGAGCAGACCCTCAAGGTTGTGGCGGATTGCAGCGATCGCAAGGGGATGTCGCTGCCCGCCATCAAGAAGGCGCTGCGCGGCAAAGGGCTGGATGTGGATAAACTCGGCTCCCAGATCAAGCAAAGCATCAAGAGGAATGTGAAGAATGGCTTCCTGGTTCAGGTCAAGGGCACGGGCGCCTCGGGATCCTTCAAAGTCCCTAAGAACACAGCCCCGGGGAAAGTGGGGAAGAAGGCGAAGGCAGCAGCTGGCAAGAAATCTCCAGTGAAGAAAGCGGCAGCCAAGAAGGTGACAGCAAAGAAAGCAGCGGCCAAGAAAACTCCAGTCGAGAAAGCAGCAGCCAAGAAATCCCCAGCCAAGAAAGCAGCAGCTAAGAAATCCCCAGCCAAGAAAGCAGCAGCCAAGAAAGCGGCCAAGAAGTCGGCAACTCCAAAAAAGCCGGTGAAGAAAGCAGCCCCCAAGAAAAAGTCTCCTGCCAAGAAGGTGACGGCCGTCAAAAAAGTGGCAAAAGCGAGGGCCAAGCCAAAAACGAGATAAACAAAGACAGGAAAGAAGGCAAAGGTCCCAGGCAAGTTGTAAACCTCTGAACCCAAAGGCTCTTCTCAGAGCCACCCACATTTCACATGAAAGAGCTGATCACCTGATCATTTGATCCCTGTCTCGGAGCTGAGAGCAGATTTCAGATGGAAATGTTTCATTTTCCTCCAACGTAAATCCTATTTTCCCGCTCACTCACTGACACTGTCTCCACTCGACCCCTCCCCAACTATGCAATAAAACACAGGGATGACCTTACAGCACCCTAACCGGCATGTGTCAGAGCATATTCAATGGTAATCTTTTCTTTATTCACATTTTCAGGGTGAGAGTCAGCAATAGAGTGAGCATCGCTCCAAAGTCCGCCTCACAACTGAGGCCCATACCTGTTGTTTCTCTAATTCTGTTGGAGGAGATGTTAGCGAATTTCTCAATCGATTTTGGCAATGTGGAGGGGAGGGTTCGGGGTCGAGTCTAGAGTTGTGTTGGTATAGAATAGCAGAGGGATTGAAATCGAAGTAGACATTTGACTCTTAATAGAACTGCATTATGGAGGTGGGGATATTAATGAGAGGATTGGATTTAATACCTACTATTTCCGAAATAGCTGGTTTATGATTTTGAAGTATTTCACGTACGTTTTAAGCTTTTTGTACAGCACCCTTCAGAATTTGATAAATAATTGTATTTCGGGCAGGCAGGAGGAGGGTCTGTTTTACCAGAGACATTGCCCTGACTGTCACTCAGGCTGTCTCGCCCCGCCTCTCTCACCCTCTCTCTCTAAGTCTCCCTTTCTCAGTCAGGTCGGGGCGGGCTGTATAAAAGCGGAACATGAAGATGCTTCCCCAATCATTCAGCAGCAATTTGACTGAAGAAGCATCATGTCTGGTAGAGGGAAAGGAGGCAAAGGATTGGGGAAAGGCGGAGCGAAGCGGCACCGCAAAGTGCTTCGCGATAACATCCAGGGCATCACCAAACCGGCCATCCGCCGCCTGGCTCGCCGTGGCGGTGTCAAGCGCATTTCGGGCCTGATCTACGAGGAGACCCGCGGGGTGCTGAAGGTTTTCCTGGAGAATGTAATCAGGGATGCTGTCACCTACACCGAGCACGCCAAGCGGAAGACGGTCACCGCCATGGATGTGGTGTATGCTCTGAAACGCCAGGGCCGCACTCTCTATGGATTCGGCGGCTAAACAAATCGACCTGACTATAACAAAACCCAAAGGCTCTTCTAAGAGCCGCCCACAACCTCACATTGAGAGCAAGTGACCTCAGAGCGGGAGAGGGCATACGAGGTCTTTGTCTTTTGCCATTAGTGCCTACTCCTTTCTGAATACAATCGTCAGTCGCTCAAATTTCACCGTTTAATTTGGTCCGGTTTTCATGATTTCATTTCATTTCTTCCTTCCGAAACTGGATTCCAATCTTGGCTGAGGAATACAACAGCTCCCACAATAACACCGAGTTCACAAGAAAAAATAATCATCATTTATTGTACTTTGATCAGTTGGAACTATTTTGAGACACATTACTCGCTTCTTCCCACTGTTTTAACCCTGTCTTTTTTCTTCGCTTTCTTTTCCTAGTTCTTTGACGCATGACAGGACCTGGGAGGTACCAGTAGCTGATCTTTACATGGATCAACCTGTATCGATGCAGCATTTTGTGTAGTTCCAGTAAGCACTGAGCAGAGCTTTATTCTGATAAAAGCAAAAAAAAAACTGCGGATGCTGGAAATCCAAAACAAAACTACCTGGAGCATCTCAGCAGGTCTGACAACATCAGCGGAGTGGAACACAGTTAACGTTTCGACTCCGTATGACCCTTCAAAACTAAGGAAACATAGAAGAGGTGAAACTTAAGCTGGTTTATGCGGTGGTGGGGCAGGTAGAGCTGGATAGAGGGCCACTGGCGTGTTTCAGGACGATCAATGAAAGAATCCGAATTTAAATGGGAATGTAAGGCACATATTTAGTGGCCCTTGCAGGGGAATATGTTGCAGCAAGCATGACACAGAATATTACCGATTCATTGATTGAAGGATAAAAATGCTGTTGATCACGTAGATTCTGCGTCCTAAGCCGAACGGAAGGGTTAAGTAGAAGCTCTGCTTTTGGTGCATGGTTTGCACTGTGAAGATGCATTTACGCACATTGTGGAAGATGTTTCAAAAATATAAACTTAGAGATAAAGATGGTTTAAATAAAGTGTGCGCAAGCTCCTCACCCACAAACGCATCCCCAGTCATAAATCTCTGGATACAGTGGTCACACCATTCTTTCTTTAACATCTACAGCGTTTTGACATGAATAAACCGATATCGTTGATCAGGTTTATACGTGAGATGCAAAATTCCGCCCCTCAGTAGGAGTTTTATTCCAGCCTGCTCTAAACCGATCAGGGAATGAACGAGAATTTAATCCATGTTCAAAAGCAGGAAGTCGCAGCTGGGACCGAAATGGGGCTCGCAAACATTGAGAACTTATGTTAATTTTGATTGAAACTGATTTCATCTGCCTTCAAACTAGGTTTATTTTAATGTCAGTTACTCGTCCCTCTGAAATTGGCGGGCATTTGGAAATTGATGAACTGTCAGTTTCTGCTCCACCAATCAGGGCCCAGAAATCTATGCAGCCCCGCTGCTCTTTTCAAATTTCTCGGCGGGATGGCGCTGCATCCAATCAGGAGAGGAGGGAGGTGACGGACAATGTCTTAAATAGACAGACACAGAGCGGCTTCATCATTCTCAGAGTCTGTGTTCCACAGCGTTTGTTATCATGGCCAGGACCAAGCAGACAGCGCGCAAGTCGACCGGAGGGAAAGCTCCCCGCAAGCAGCTGGCGACCAAAGCTGCCCGCAAGAGCGCTCCAGCCACGGGCGGCGTGAAGAAGCCCCATCGCTACAGGCCCGGCACTGTGGCTCTGCGGGAGATCCGCCGCTACCAGAAATCCACCGAGCTGCTGATCCGCAAACTGCCCTTCCAGCGCCTGGTGCGGGAGATCGCTCAGGACTTCAAGACCGACCTGCGCTTCCAGAGCTCGGCCGTCATGGCCCTGCAGGAGGCCAGCGAGGCTTACCTGGTGGGGCTCTTTGAGGACACCAACCTGTGCGCCATCCACGCCAAGCGGGTCACCATCATGCCCAAAGACATCCAGCTGGCGCGCCGCATCCGCGGGGAGCGCGCCTAGACTGACCCTAGCCGACTGTAGACTGACCCTACCCGACTCTAGACTTCAACACCGGGAACCACAAAGGCTCTTTTAAGAGCCACCAAGTCGGTCAGAGAAAGAACTGCGATCTATTGTTAACTATTCCGGCACTTAAACCTATCCATCCTACCAGTTATTCAATTTGTTCCCCTTCTTTTGATGGGATTTCCAGATGATTCCGTTAATAAGTGTAGGTCATTTGATTGGAAAAGGGATGAGTTTATTATTCTCGGGTCCTTTTCGCAACTATTGGCAATTGGACGTAAATAGATGCGGCACCCACTCCTCCTGATTTCTGCTTAAGACAACAGTATCAACATGAAGTGTCTCAATGTAACGAACGCTTTTACACATGACTTTAGAAATGTATTGTAATTAGGAATCGATAGGGACTGCATCGCACATACTGCACGCAGGGGATTGACCATAGTTCAGTCCTCTGGTGCACTTCAAACTCCCATCTAGACCTGGGAGAAAATATCAATTTTGCTTCTAATTTCCACTTCTCCATCTCTTTCGCATGGTCCATCTCCAACACTTCCCTCCCTTCCTTGACCTCTCTGTCTTAATCTCTGGTGATAGACTGTCCACCAACATTCACTACAAGCCTACCGACTCCCACAGCTACCTCGACTACAGCTCCTCACACCCCGCTTCCTGTAAGGACTCCATCCCATTCTCTCAGTTCCTTCCCCTCCATCGCATCTGTTCCAAAGCTGCCACTTTCCAAAACAGTGCTTCTGACATGTCTTCCTTCTTCCTTAACTGAGGTTTTCTATCCACGTGGTTAACAGGGCCCTCTTCCATGCCCGGCCCATCTCCCGTGCCTCTGCCCTCACACCCTCCTCTCCATTACAAACCCATTATAGGGCCCCCCTTGTCCTCACTTTTCACCCCACCAGGCTCCACATTCAAAGAGTCATCCTCCACCATTCCCACCAAACACATCTTCCCCTCAACCCCCTCTGTCAGAATTCCATAGGAACCGTTCCCACTGGGGCACCCTGGTCCACTCTTCCATCACCCCCTACACCTCAACCCCCTCCCATGGCATCTTCCCATACAAACACAGAAGGTGCAACACCTGCCCGTTTACCTACCCCCTCCTCACCATCCAAGGGCATGCCTTTTAGGTGAAGCATTGCTTTACTTGCACGTTCCTCAATTGAGTCTACTGCATTCACTGCTCCCAATGCGGTTTCCTCTACATTGGAGAGACCAAACGCAGACTGGGTGATCGCTTTGCAGAGCACCTTCAGTCTGTCCACAAGCATGACTCAGACCTTCCTGTCACTTGCCATTTCAACACACAACCCTGCTCTCATGCCCACATGTCTGTCATTGGCCTGCTACAATGTTCCAGTGAAGCTCAATGCAAACTGGAGGAACAGTACCTCATCTTCCGAATATGCACTTTATACCATTTGAGACTTAACATTGAGCTCAAAACTTCAGCCCATGAAACCTCTCCTTCATCCTCACCCCTTTTTTAACATTAGTTTTTATTTTCTAATTTTTGATTTTCTTACACTTGTTTTTATTCTTATTTTTAATTCATTTTCATTTTTAGTCATTTTTATCCCTGCCATTTGGCCTATTTTCGTTCTTTTTTCCCACCACCTTCCCCTCCCCCCACCCCACCCCCTCAAGGGCTATCTGTCACTTGCTCATGTTGTTTTTTCCAGGGTGTTTACCATTGTCCAGTTATTATCACATTCTGCTTGATATCCTTAATGTCACCTAATGCCTCAAGCCTTAATGCCTAAAACCAGTACCACAACCATCAACAGCCCTTTGACCTTTTGTTTATGACATTTTTGGCAATCTCTCCTTTGCCTCCACCTAATGCTGGCCTTCTATCTAGCTTCACCTGCTTCAGCCGCTTTAAGCAGTATAAATTTCACCATATTTTTGCTTCTCTTAGCTCTGAAGAAGGGTCATAAAGGCTCAGAACGTTTACTCTGTCTTTCTCTCCACAGAAGCTGTCAGATCTGCTGGAGTATTTCCAGCATTTTTTTGTTTCTGTTTTAACTCAGTATATTTGAGATTCAGCCCTGAAATCAGGAGTAAGACCACCGAGCCTCAAGAGACTTTTAAAAAATATAAACGTAAATTGAACATGTGTTAATTTGCCAACAAATTAGAGACATACGCATGCCTACCAATTACTACCATTATAACTTTCAAACAAATCCCCAAATTAATCAATCCCTGGTAAGTGTCCACCAAGGCAACAGAAATGCAAAGACTTTAAGCAGAAACCAGGCAAAGTACATTTGACCTTACAAATTTAAAAAGATGTTCCTTGAAATTTGGTTAATTTTCAGACCCAGTTTTAGACTTACAGGCTGGTGTTATTTTCAATGCCCCTGCCTTATATACACACACTTCTTTCTGTTTATAGCTGGCTTTTGCTTTGAATGTAAAATTTCCATTGTATCACTAGGCTTTTAACGTTACATCTCCGAAAAATAATACCCTTTCATTCCCTCAATTTTATTAGTAAACTGGAAAAAGAAATAAACACATTGCTTGGCCACTTCTCGCTAGATGCAGTTTACTCCCAACCTTGAATGCTTTACTCAACAAGTGCAAATTTACACTTTACCTTCTATCCTCTTTACGTTTACCTAATTAACATCTCAAAACTACTATACATCAAAACGTACAGACTAGCTGGCTTCTTTCCTTCTCTTCCCTGGCAACCCACCTCCCTTTCACCTTTCCACTTTTGGATTTAAAAGGGTGACAGAAAAAAGGTTTAGCTCTATGCCTAACTCATAATCATCAGTTATCTCCGCTGTTTGTCTTCGCATTCGAACCCACGGTTCCTCCACATGAGTCCTCACTACTGAAGAAATTGAATCTTTAAATTCTTCCAAAAGAATTACCCCTCTAAGAGGTATGTTGTCTCTGTTTTAACACCCGTATCCACCACTCAAAATTACTTTTTTTTAATCTCTCAAACTCAATATTTTTGCCTAGGCTGTTTTCTCATATTCCTAACGTTCTGCCTGTATGCCTCAGGAACCAACTCATGTTCACTCAAAATATCCTTTTATACAACATCCTCATTCAACAATACCTCTTGAGATAGCGAAGCATATATCTCATGCACTCTAGCCACCAACCTAGACTGCAACATCAATGTCCAGCACTCCTGTGACATTTCATTTGTTTAGCTATCTTCTCAAATGAAAAAATAACGGCTCAACATTTCTTTCCTCAAACTTTGGAACAGCTGGTACAAATGTAAACATCTCCCCACTAGGTTTTAGGTTAAAGGTTTTTGTTTTCATTATCTGAACTCTCCTCAGAATCCTAGATCTGTTTTTTAACTTCCAACCTTTTAAGCAGGTACTCCCTTTCTTCTTCTTTCTCTCTTCCTCTTAAATCTCTGTCTTCATTCTTCATTCGTGCCTGCAATTATAATTCCAGCTTATTTTCTTTATTCTGCCTTTCTGCTTGGTGCCTTTGAATTTCGCTTTCTCTTTCCCTTCCTTCTAATTCAAATTTCTTTTTCAGTTCCTTTGCTTGTTCAAATTCAAGAGTCTTCATTTGTAACAGAAGTCTCACTACCTCCAGCTTGTGGCTCACTAGTGTCAGGTATTACTTCCAACTGTAGATGCTGTGCTATAACTTTAATTATGTCTGCTTTCTTCAGCCCTACAGGTAACCCTAATTTTAATTTATCTGCTATCTCTTTGAACTTATTCTACTTTTTGTAACCTAATCAAAGTTATATCTTCCACTTCCAGGCAATTCTTAGAAATTGCCAAAGCCATCTTGCAGTCTCACCACTTATAAAAATAAACCTCACGAGCTCTTGAATTCAATGTGCTTCTTGTACTCATAATATTAAAATTCACCACTTCGAAACCAATCAGGGAACTAAAAATGTTATTCTACCAAGAGGCCTCCGCTGTTATGACACAGCAGTTGGTGAAGATGGAGTTTGTTTAAATCCCAGAGGGAAACTTGAAAAACTGCCATAACCTAAATTTTCAATTGGTATGTTTGAGATGCTCTGAATTCAGGAATAAGACCTCCGAGCCTCAGGAGCTTCTTAATGTAAAACTAAATTAAACATTTGTTAAGTTTACAACAAATTAAACACACACACACAAAAAAAAACATGTCTACAAATTACTACCATAATAGCTTTAAACATATCCACAAATAAATCACTCCCAGTTAAATCTCCACCAAGGCAACAGTAACCCATAGATTATAAACAGCACAGTTGATGTTATGAATTCAAAACAATGTTTCATGCAATTTAGTTCCTTTGCAGACACACTTGTACGCTTACAGGCTGCTAGATCTTAAATGCCTCTGCCTTAGACAGGCAAACTCATTTCTGTTTATACGCGGCTTTCCCGTTAAATCTAAAATTGCCATTGTATCACCAGGCTTTTAACGGTACATCTCCGAAAAATTATACCCTTTCATTACACCAATTTTATTAGTAAGTTGGAAAAAAACACATTTGCTTGGCATCTTCCAGCTAGGTGCAAGATTTTACTCACAATCCTGAATGCTTTATTCAACAAATACAAATTTACACTTTACCTACTATCCTCGTACATTTATCTAATTAGCGTCTGAAAACAATTATAGATCAAAGCATTCCGACTTGGCTTTAATCCAATTAAGACACACGCAAATATATAGTCAAATATATAGGCACAGACCCAAATACAATTCCATTTTAGTAACAATTTCCCACAACATTACAGTAATATTCCTTCCTGACATTGCCTTACCAGCGGTGCTGAGATCCCATAAAAGAGAAATATAAAATCCAGACCTGTCAGTCTTGGGACATAATTGTAGATTATTGCACATTATTCAATCATTGGTGTGCGATGCTCTCAGTTTCTGGCATGTTTACTGTTGCTTAAAACCTGTACCTGTCATTTTTGGATCAGTTAGCATTGGATACAGGATGAACAGGAACTCGTCCACCAGAAAATGGCAGATTAAAAAAAAAAGTGGAAATCGGGAATGGTGGGGGTGTGGAAACCTCCACTGCCTGCATTCATACCTAGCACAAAGAAATAAGGTCGTGGTCGTTTGAGGTCAATCATTTCATTCTCAAATAATCGCATCAGAATGTACATCGGGTAATGTCCTAGGCTAGCCACCCTTAACTGCTTCACCAGTGTCCTTGCATCCATCATAAGTTCTGAAGTGGGGAAGTTCACTGATGTTTGTGCAATGTTCAGCACCAATTGCCACTCCTCAGATATTGGAGCAGTCGTATCCATTTTGAACAAGAATTTGGGAACATTCAGGCCTGAGCTGTTAATTGGCAAGTAACATTAGAGCCAAACAAGTGTCAGGTACAGACTAGCACCAGCAAGAGATAACCTAACCATGTCCCCTTGACATCCAATAGCATTTTCATCGCTGAAGCCCCCACCACCAACATAGGGGGGGTTTCCAATGAACAGAAATTGACCCGGACCAGCCGTATAAGTATTGTGGCTACAAGAGTACATCAGGGGCTGAGAGTTCTGCGGCGAGAAACTCACCTCCTGACCCCCAGAGACTGTCCAACATCCACAAGGCACTAGTCAGGAGTTTGCAGGGATACCCTCCACTTGCCTGGATGAGTAGAGATTCAAACAGTACTCAAGAAGTTTGATCGCAACCAGAACAAAGCAGTCTGATTGACTGACAGACCACCCCACCTTAAAAAAATCAATCCCTCCACCAACCGATGCACAGTGGCAGCAGTGTGTACCATCTACAAGATGCACTGCAGAGACCCCCAGCACAACCTCCCTGCTCTTATATCCTATGATTTAATTAACCGAGGCTGTCTAAAATGCTGGTTAGGACACAACTGACGTACTGCGTGCAGTTCTGGTCACCACATTATAGGGAGCACATGATTGCACTTGGAGAGGATGCAGAGGAGATTTACCAGGATGCTGCCTGGGCTGGAGGGTCTGAGCTATGAGGAAAGATTGGATAGGCCGGGGTTGTTTTCCTTGGAGCAGCGAAGCTTGAGAGGGGACCTGATAGAGGCGTATCAGATTATGAGGGGCATAGATAGGGTGGATAGGAAGATACTTTCCCATTAGTAGAGCTGCCAATAACCAGGGGGGATGGATTTAAGCTAAGAGGTAGAAGGCTAATAGCGGAGCTGAGGAGTTTATATTTTCACCCAGAGGGTGGTGAAAGTCTGGAACTCACTATCTGAAAGGGTGGCTGAGTCAGAAACCGTCGTAACATTTAATAAGTATTTAGATATTGACTTGCGTTGCCATAGCCTCCAGGGCTATGGGCCAAACGCTGGGAAATGGGAACAGTGTTGTCAGATCTTTTTAGACCGGCGCGGACACGATGGGCCAAATGGCCTCCTTCGGTGCTATAAACGTCTATGAGTCTATGGCTGTAAGCCTCCTATATGGATTTAAGAAGATGCTTTAAAAAAATGAGTCATAGCATCTGTGAGTGCAGTCGTAGAGGACGCCAGAGTGCTTTCAAGCATATAGCTGGAAAGGGACGGGAGAATGGAATGCAAGATCTGACTGCGACACTATTTGTGACTGTGAAAGGTAGGGAAGATGATTGGCAACTTTATGTATCCAATCAAGTAGTACAGAACGTAATAATGACATCATTGTGAATTAGCCAATCATGCACAGGGATTTCACTTATCCTTCATTAGCATAGTACGCTGCTGTTGCCTATAAAAGGAGAGTTCCGAGCAAGGTGCTGGTTATTGTGACGGAAGGGGAGAGTCGGGATGGGTGATGAAAAGAAAACAGCGTCTAAGAAGGGAGCTAAAAAAGTCGTCAACAAGGCAGCGACCAAAAGCGGTAAGAAGCGGAAGCGATCCAGGAAGGAGAGCTACTCCATATACGTTTACAAGGTGATGAAGCAGGTCCACCCAGACACCGGCATCTCCTCCAAGGCCATGAGCATCATGAACTCGTTCGTCAACGACATCTTCGAGCGCATCGCCGGCGAGGCTTCCCGCCTGGCCCACTACAACAAGCGGCAGACCATCAGCTCCCGGGAGATCCAGACCGCCGTGCGCCTGCTGCTGCCCGGGGAGCTGGCCAAGCACGCCGTGTCGGAGGGCACCAAGGCGGTGACCAAGTATACCAGCTCCAAATAAAACCCTTCCATGTACTAAACTGAAATGATAATAAACAGAACAAAAAAAAAGCGGGCTCTTATAAGAGCCGTTCAATTTCTCTCTGAAGGCTACGCCACCGCGCGGTTCATTCTGTTATTTCTACAGGCGTGATTTTCATAACTGCTGTGCGCCTCTTTATCATGAGTACTTTTTTTTTGTCCGATGGTACGAGTACAGAGGTTCCTCTTCAGGCGCCATTTTATTTTGTATTCGGCCTGCTCTCGGTATAAAATGAGTCAGTATTATTTCGTTCTCGAGGCCTTTAGCAAGTCTATCTTAGCTACTAGTGCCGGTGTATCCATTCATTCAAATTAATGAACTCAAAATAATTTTAGCTGCCACAGACTCAAACTGTTCCCCTGCATGTCACACACGACCTAACCAAAGAGGGATTGTTCTTGCAATATTGCCCAATAATCTGATTTGTTACTTCTCGGCGGAATGGTGCACGCTGAATCAATTTATATCATTTATACGCACAAAAGCAGTTGACGCCCTGTAAGCAAGACTTAGAACATGGGATTCTGCTGCAAAACGCACTTCCTCATCTGCCTTTCCACCGCAACCTGGTGGATTTCATGAAGCCATTTTGAGATTTCCAGCGTCCGCAGTTAGTTGTATTTGTCTTTGAGATTGGTGGCTATGTTGTCAATCGGAAATTTGCCCAGTCCCATTTCCCTTTAATCAGCCAGTGAGGAAATGTGGACAGAACCGATATTTAAATTTCACAAGTCCCCTTTCAAAGTAACAAAGCAGATAAAGAGAATGAGTGGAATCCCCCCCCCCCCCCCCGCCCCCACAAAAAAATGTCATCTCTTAATTCTTAATCCCTCACGAATTGCAGATTCTCTTTGACTTTGGGATTCAAGTGTGCAGTGCTAATTCAGTCGCTTTCAAACGTCCTTGGCGACGGGAATGAAGCCCTATTTACATCCTCTTTTGTTCCACGAGCGTAAACGTTTGACTTTTGCAGTAAATCGATTGTTCAAGAGAAGCCTCTCTGCCATCCTGTCAGAAAGACTACCGGCAGCTAAGAAAAGAGCCGTCGCGCTGTGGATCTTTATTTCCCGGTCCATTCTGCAGATCTGGTGACAGTCCTTTCCCCTGCTTAGACTCCGGTCTCTTTTAACGTGTACATAATTCGCAAGGTCCAAGCTATTGGCTGTTGGTGCCATCTGGTGGGTAACAAAAAAAAAAGTCCAACAATATTCATTGTTACAACTCAATCTGGAAGAACCTCTTTCACTGAATTTTCGTTCGGATTAATATGATTGCAAATCATTTCATTAGCAGCGTAAAGACACATGGTGAGTAATTTCATAGACAGAGATAAAAGCAGAATAGAAAGATAGCTGCGGTATTCAGAACAGTTTCAGAGATGTGACTATATTCCTTTAAAAGGAAACGGGGGCAGGAAAATTTTTACACAGCGATGGTGGTATAGTGGTGAGCATAGCTGCCTTCCAAGCAGTTGACCCGGGTTCGATTCCCGGCCATCGCAATCGGAAGCCTTTTATATACCCTATAGCAAGTCGAAGCGGAATTGCGATAACTTTCAGCAGAATTTCACAACCAAATTATATGTTTTTTCTATTCATTCACGGGATGTGGGCTTCCCTGGCTGGGCCATCATTTATTGCCCATCCCTATTGGGCTTGAGAAGGTGGGGGTGAGCTGCCTTCTTGAACCGCTGCAGTGTGTGGTGTAGGTACACCCACAGTGCTGTTAGGGAGGGAGTTCCAGGATTTTGACCCAGTGATACTGAAGGAACGGCCGATATATTTCCAAGTCAGGATTTTGAGAGACTTGGAGGTGGTGGTGTTCCCATCTATCAGCTGCACTTGTCCTTCTCGATAGTAGTGGTCGTGGGTTTGGAAGGTGCTGCCTAAGGAGCCTTGGTGAGTTCCTGCAGTGCATCTTGTAGATATTACACACACTGCTCTTACTGTGCGTCGGTGGTGGAGGGAGTGAATGTTAGTGGACGGGATGCCGTTCAAGCGGGGCTGCTTTGTCCTGAATGGTGTTGAGCTTCTTGAGTGTTGTGGGAGCTGCACTCATCCAGGCAAGTGGGGAGTATTCCTTCACACTCCTGACTTGTGCCTTGTAGATAGTGGACAGGCTTTGGGGAGTCAGGAGGTGAGTTACTCACCGCAGAATTCCTATCCTTTGACCTGCCCTTAAGCCACTGTATTTATATGGCTGGTCCAGTGTGAAATAAACTCTCACATTCCAGAGGTAGACGCCTATAAAGAAAAGGCTACTCACATATTAGGGACAGAAAGATAAAGAGTAAGAATGTCACCTCACGTGAACCGACAGGCATAAAATATTTAAAAAAAGACACGCACATACCAGAAATTGACAGAGTCAAATTCACAGTCACAAATCAAAAGGTTCAAACGTTAATACAGTTAGGGGAAACTAACAGATATAGAACAAACTCTACACTGATATACGAGATTGGTTGAGAGAAATGCACACATTCATATGCAGACGCTGAGAGGAAAAGATTGAAACATTCTAACATCTCAGTGGTAGATGGATGTTGAGAATCCTCAGTCACGTGCAGGAGATAAAAATGTACGTATGCTACCAGAAACTGAGAAGTGCGGGTTATAACCAGGATTCGCAAGTCAGAAGCTGATAAAGAGAACAGAAGCTGATAAAGAGAACTTAAAACCGACACTCAAATGCTAAAAATTGACAGATACGCCACACTCACATACCAGAAACAGGTGCAGAATGAAGCCTAGATTCACATTCGGCAAACCGACAACTAAAGAATAAATGCTGCATTCATATTCTAACAACGGGTTAAAGGGTGCTGAAATGTTAAATCACCGTTTCACGTGACCGATGCGAACTGGTACAGAATAAAACCTACATCATCATATTATCAATGGTACAGATTAAATCCATCGCTCACATAACAGAAGCTGACGGTTCCAGGCTAAAAATCGGACTCACGCACTAAGACTGAAATATTGAAGATGCAGTACGAATTCCAAACTTCAAGGGCCGAATGGACGCCTCTGTGCCATAATGATTTTATATTTAGGTCCAAATATTGACAGATAAAGGGATGAATCCAAAACGCCCACAGGACACAAGAGAACGTTAGAAACAGAATGAAGTATCAGAGGCTGACATTTACAGAATGAATCCCACGCTCGCACAACATAGCAAATTCAAACAGGTACAGTGTAATTCCTGCACTCCTACGCAACATCACAGAAACAAAGATCAAGAGGCAAAACAACGTTCATATACAATACAAGCAATTGAGAGGTACTCAATTATTCAGGCAATCAAATACTGCTTCAAGGACCAATGATTGGAAAATTAATCCACACCCTCATTCAGGTTAAAGCACTGGCAGGGAGAGTATGAGGCCGACATTCACATAAAATACCGGAGACTCATACAAAATGAATTGCAAAATCTCGTTCAGTTCCATAGGTGCACTTTTAATTACACACACACTACCAGAGACAGAAACATAACAAAAACAAAATGAACTCTCTTTCACGTGAATTATAAATGGTAGCCTGACTCAGGATTAAACTGTCAAATTCCGTTCCAGAAAACGACAAAGAAAATATCCTCCGGTCGCGCACAATTCCAGGGACTGACAGATACAGAGTCTATCTCACGCTCTCATTCCATGCTAGAGACTGATAGGGAAGGAAAGAATCCTATAATCGCAATGACCTGGTGCCGGCAGCATTGATAGAGAATTCACTGAGAATTAATCCCACCCCGTGCAAGAGTTGGAGAGAATCCAAATGGCTTGCGGTCACCAAATTAATCCACGACAATGCACAAGACCAGACCCTGACAGATGACGATTACCAACGGAAGTACAGGCGCTGAGACTGTCAAGTACAGATGGAAAACTATACTCACATAGAGAAGCAAAGATCGGCGACAACATAGTGCATCTCACCCACACACACACACAAACTTCAGAAACTAAGAGCTGCTGAATGTTGGAGTACTGCAATGGACACGGACACTGAACATAATTGTCTGGCTGACACTTGAGAATTGAAGATTTTATTTAGTTGTTGTTTGTGAGTTGTGAGTTGACAATTTGCAGCACAGTGAAACCAATTATGAGTAACAGAACTTTCATCTTGATGCACGGTCTGGTATGTAAGGTCACATTTCTTCAGTATCTTACTAAGTGAAGTGATAACATATCTTTCAGACTTATTCTTTGTGAGATTTTCTGACTGTAATGTAGCGTGCAGCCCTGTCTACACTGAGCTGAGAAAACTTTTATTGGTGGTGACCGAAAAGGAAAATAATAATTGGAAATGAAAAAAAAAAACAAACAAACTGGAACTAGAGGCAGCAGGAAAAGAAAGGGAAAAGGAGCGATTATTTTTTTTTTAAATTGAAGTGTGAAAACTTGATCTCCAGAGGGAATAGTTCACAATGGAAGAGAGGGTGAAGGAAAGAAACAGATAGTACCAGCATAAAAGCTGGATTTTGAAAAGGAGACATAAGACACCGAGGAAAGATATGATGATAAGAAAACCTTTAACCTCAAACCCAGTGAAGAGATATTTAAATATGTACAAACTCTTCCATAGTTTGAGGAAAGAGGTGTTGAAGTATTCTTCATTTCAGTTGTGAAGATACCTAAACAGATGAAATGGACACAGGAAAACTGAACATTGTTGTTACAACCCAGGTTGGTGGGTAGAACACATGACGTTTATACTATGATGTGGTTTAAAAAAAGGCTACTTAGAGTGCAAATGAATTGGTTCCTGAGGCCTCCAGGCAGGAATTTAGGAATATGAGAAAACAGCCTGGGCAAAATTATATTGAGTTTGAGAGAGCAAAAGGAAGTAATTTTGACGGATGGATACTGGCATTAAAGATAGGGATGACATGTGCAGAAGTAACTATTTTGGAAGATTTTAAAGACTCTATTCCTTCGGTAGTGAGAACTCATGTGGAGGAAGAGAGAGTTAAAACAGTACACCAAGCAGCAGAGGTAATAGCTGATTATGAGTTAGCTCATAGAGCTAAAACTTTTTTCTCCACCCTTTTACATCAAAGAATGATAGACAGTGGGAAAGTGCAAGGAAGCTCTCTATCTCAGCCTTGAACAGACTTAATGACCCAGCATCTTCAGTAAAGAATTCCACAGACTCACTACCCTCAGTAAAGAAATTCCTGATTTTAAATGGGCACCCCTTTGCTCTGAGATTATGCCTTCTGGTCCTACTCTCTCCCACATGGGGAAACAACCTCTCAGCATCTACCCTGGGAAGACCCCAATAATCTTATATGTTTCAATAAGGTCGCCTCTCATTCTTCTAAACTCCAATGAGTAGAGGCCCAACCTATTCAACCCCTCCTCATGAGAAAATCCCTCCATCCCCGGGATCAACCTAGTGAACCTTCCCTGGGCTGCCTCCAATACCAATATATCTTTCCTTAGATAAGGGAATCAAAATTGTTCACAGTATTCTAGATGTGATCTAACTGGTGTGTTACATAGTTTTAACAAGACTTCCCTATTTGAATACAACGAAGTTCTGAGGAACAGGTTTCATAAAGTTTTAAGATTTTGTATGTGAAGGGAAAGTCTTTCCATGTGCAAAGGGTGGAGTAGGTGAAGGTATTAAAATGTTAACAGATACAGTGGCTCGTCAATCCTTAATGTTTTTGGATAGTGACATTCGTTATTCAGAGCGAGTATTGCAGAACCAGGTGATAATAAGTGGCGTTCATGGATACGCTAAATCTATGCTGAACTAGTTTCTGGTCATGAGTTAAGGCGACCGCTGAAATTGATTTATGAGGAATTGGTGGGTCACAATTCAAAAACGTCTCTCATGCAAAATGTATCAAACTTCAGAGAAAGATTAGACAGAGCAGGTGAGTTAGCTAGGGAATATTCAAAGATATCACAGCAAGTGATGAAAGTGAAGGCAGAAAGGAAAGCTACAGCTCATAGTTTTGTTGCTGGGGGAAAGTTCTGGTTCTGTTACCAGTACTGGGTGACTCACTAAAGGCAAGATTTAGTGGACCTTACAGAATTGAAAAGGAGCTGAATGAAGTAAATTATTTAATAAATACTCCAGATAGAAGAAGGAAGCAAAAGATGTGTCATGTAAATATGCTTTAAAATACTTTGACAGGGAATAGGACCTAAAAGAGGTATTAGTGGATGTAGGTAAAAAGAAAGAGGTAGAAATGCAGGATTCTGAAATTGATTTCCCTCTAATCAAATTGGGTAATGAGGGGATACTTGAAAGTGTAAATATAATATTGAGTTACCTTTCAGACAAGTGTCAAAGTGATTTGGAGAAGCTATTGTAGACACACAAAGCTCCTTGTAGGAATAAGCTGGGGAGGACAAATTTAGCTATGCATGATGTATGTGTAGCATTTTCATCTTCAATAAGGCAATGCTCATAAATCCCACAAGGTTATCAAAAGCACAGACAAACTTGCATTTAGACTTCAATATGACATAATTGAATCGAGTTGCAGTAACTGGAATTCACTTCTTGTAATTGTACCGAAACTGAATGGAACACAGAGATTGTGTGTGGACTATTGAAAGGTGAATGCACTAACAAAAGGGGATTCATATCCTATACAATGGTTGGAAGATTGCATTGAGAAAGTGGCACAATGAAAATTTATCGCAAATATTGACTTATCGGAGTGTGCAAGAGATATATCTGCTTTTGTGATGCCAGATGGACTATATCAATTTAAAGTCATGCTACTTGGTATGAAAAATGCAGCGGCAGCCTTTCAAAGGCTGACAAATAAGACCGTTGCAAGACTGAGCAATTGTACCAGTCTGAAAAGCCTCCAGCCTCTATGTTGACGACTTGATAGTTTTCAGTCCTACATTTGCATTTGGAGCATTTGGAAGAATTGTTTTGTCGATAACAAGAAGCTAATTTCGTGATGAACTTGGTTAAAAGTGAAGCTGCAAAATCCCAAGTTACATATCTAGGCCATGCCATTGACCATGGTAAGGTAGCTCTGAGAGTTGTGGAAAATCAAAGCTATTGTGGACTTCCGCGTGCCTACAACAAAATGAGAAGTTCTGAGATTTCTAGGCATGAATTTCAGCAGCGTGGTTACTCCATTGACTGAACTATTAAATTTGAACCAGAAGTTTCAATGGAACTGGGGTGCCAGAATGCATTTGAGAGTTTGAAAACTGTACTGACTACACCAGTTTTGGCAGTACACTATTATGCCAAGTAAATTAAGTTGGCCGTTGATGCAAGTGATACAGGCATTGGGGCTTTATTGTTACAAGAAGATAACACTGGAATTGAGAAACCAATAGGGTATTTTTCATGGAAGTTGAATATACAACAGAGAAGGTATTCAATGATCAAACAAATGATCAAATTATCTGGGTCTGGTGGCATTACAACATTTTGAAATTTACTTGGCAAACAATTCGTCAGAAACAATTGTTTTTACAGGCCACAATACTTCAAAGTTTCTGGAGAAATTTCGAGACAAAAGTGCAAGGCTATTCAGGTGGAGTTTATGACTGTAATCATTTGATCTACAGGTTATACATGTGGCTGGAAGAAAGAACCTGATTAAAGACGCATTGTCAAGAGCTTGAAGCTGAAAAGGAAAATTGGACATTTAAAATTGTACACTGAATTGAAATGATTTATGTTGATACCAAGCGTTTGTATACATATTGTATTGTTAATGGATGCGTCTGGTCAAGCAACAGCGTGGATATATGGATATCTATATGAGGTAATCTAAGATGGGCTAAGAAAATGATGCTATCTTTTTAAGTTATGATGGTTCATTTTCCAGCAACGAGGGGACTGTCATGAAAACATAATAATTTTCCTAAAATTATGGTAACTCATGTTAAATGTAGGTTAATAGTGGGGTTTAGTCAGTTTTTCTGTGTGTAGGTGCGTGTGTGTCTGTGTGTGTGTGAGTAGTCGGGGTGGGAGTGGTGGGGAACGGTGGCAGTGGTTAATTGAATTACAGACTGCTGATCCTGTTTTTTTTTGATATATCAGAAGGGAAAATAGGTTTGAAATGTTAAATATGTAAACATGGCTAAGGTTTTAAAATGTGATGTTTGAAGAACACATTCATTTTCAGATAAACGAGAGACGTGAATTTCAGAGATGGTAAGGTGTTGAAACTAGCAAACAGATGCTAAGCCACCCTGTGTGCTTATTTTTCCCAAAGATAACTGATAATATGAGTACTGTGAAATATTTATTTTATAGAAAATGTAAAGTTGCAAAGATATATTGGAACAATGGGATTTACATTAAAAAAAGGAGGAATATGTGTAAAGGAGATGAGGCTATGTGTAAGGAATGAGGCATTCTAAGAGCCAACAAGTGTGAAAAACCTACTGTCTCCAGGAACCAAGGCTAAGATAATTCATTATAAATATCACTGTCCAGGGCATTGTGTGCTTTGCCTGGGACTGTTGAAAGCTATGTTGTTCTATTGTTGCCTTAACTGAGGTGTTACTGTGAGCAATATAAATTAGGGGATTCAGGAGATATTGTAGTAGTAATTTGCAGACCTATGTAACTGTTTAAAATCATTTATTATATTAATAAAGGTTTAATTAAAAAAAAAAACCTCTAAGGCTCGATGTGCTTATTACTGCTGAATTCAAGGCATGCATCTCGAGATAAAAATACAAATTGCAAAACAGTTGTGGCAGCTGTTTAAATTTTCCCTCTGGGATTTGAACAGCTCAGCATTTATCATCTGCTGTGCCATAACAGTCTGACTACTTGTGTTTTATTGTGGTCATGTGACTGGTTAGCAGGCAGCATCTCTATTTTCTGTTCATACTGCAGCTATTGAAGGAGCTCACTGCATGGTTCCTCATGCCAAGAAGTCATCACCTTGAATCTGGTTCTTTCAGTTATTTAATTGGGAAGTCAAAAAAAAGCGTAGCAGGTGTTGTTTCTGAACAGCAGGTGAAGTTGTGACTTTAAAAGTGGTCATTGAAAAAATATCCAATAATAATTATTATGAACAATTCCAATAGGAGTACTAACAACATATATTTTTTTTAAATGATAATGGCAATCAGTGGAGTGCATACCTAGGCCACGCTGCAGGATTTATTACAATTGTGCTGGCATCCCTTGAGGCATTTTCCTCCCTGATAATGCTTTGTAACTGCAAGACTGAAAAAAATAAATGTAAGAATATAGGAAACAGTCGGCCCTTCAAGCGTGCTCAGCCATTCAACTAGATCATGGCTGATCTTTTACTTCAATGCGATTTTCTCCCATATCCTTTGCTATTTTTAATATCTTGAAATCTATCGATCATTATCTTGAACATACTCAATGACTGAGCCTCCACATCTTTCTCGGTTAGATAATGCCAAAGATTGAGTTATACAGCACAGAAACAGGACCTTGGCCCATTGTGTCCATGCTGGCCATCAAGCACCTATCTATTCTAATCCCATTTTTGCAGCACGTGGCCCATACCCCTGTTTGCTTTGGCATTTCAAATGCTCATCTAAATATTGTCAGGGGGTGTGGGCATCATTGGCTAGACCGGCAGTTATTGCCCAACTCTAATTGCCCCTTGAGAAGGTGGTGGCGAGCTGCCTCCTTGGACCACTGCAGTCCGTGTGGTGTAGGTACACCCATAATGCTTTTAGGGAGGGAGTTCCAGTCATCAAAATAGGAGAACTGTGAGTTTATGCTGCAATTGGTGTGTGTTAGGGTTTGTTGTGGGCTGTGGGGGTGGGGAGCTGGTGATTGGTGGTGCCACACTGTTACTGTGTGCCCATAATGCCTGGGCCTCTGGAATGGGAATTCAGTGATAGCCAGTGGGGTCAAAACCCACCACTGTAGCTGGTGAAACTTTACATTCAGTGAAAAGATCTGGAATTATAAATTAGTCTCTCAAATGGGGAGCATGAAACTATCATCAATTGCAATACAAGCCGATCTGGTTCACTAATGCCCTTTCAGAAAGGAAGTTTGCCAACATTACCTGGTCTGGCCTGCACATGAGTCCAGGCCCACAGCAATGTTGCTGAACCTTAACTGCCCCTCTGAAATGACCTAGCAAGCAGTTCAGTTCAAGGGCACTTAGGGATGGGCAACAAATGCTGCCCTTTCCAGCAACACCCATATCCCATGAAAGAATGAAAAACATTTCCCTGCCTGTGTCTTTAACTCATTGTGAGAGCAGAATTATTTCTAAATCCCTCTATGCCGCTCTGTCTACTAAAGACTATTTCCTGAAGTGTGTTATACCTCTCAGTTCCCTGCACGGTGTCAGCAAATACAGCACCTCCCTCGATTTTCTCCTGTAATCACTGCCCTAAATGTGATTTCTTCTCCACTGGGGAGACCAAACGCAGACTGGGTAATCGCTTTGCAGAACACCTTCAGTCTGTCCGCAAGCATGACCCAGACCTTCCTGCCAACTGTCATTTCAACACACCTTCCTGCACCCATTCCCATATATCTGCCCTTGGCCTGCTACAATGTTCCAGTGAAGCCCAACGCAAACTGGAGGAACAGCACCTCATCTTCTGATTAGGCATTTTACAGCCTTTTAGAATTAACATTGAGTTGAACAACTTCAGACCATGAGCTCTCTCCTCTATATTCACCCTTCTTTAAATTTTTTTTTTAAATTTATTTTTATTTAAAATGTACTTATTTTTGTTTTAATTTATTGGTTTATCCTTTTTTATCCTTTCTCCCCAATCACTTCACTCCTCACCAAAACCTCTCCCCCAAAAGGACAATGCCACTTGTTCTATTTCTTTCACAGAGAGCTGACACATGTTCTGCACTTAACACAATCTGCTTTCTTACCTTTATGCCACTATCAGCACCTTCTTTAGTCTTCATCACCACCATTAACATCCCTTTATCTTGTGTCCAATACATCTTTGTCAGTCTCTCCTTAGCCCCCACCTATGGCTGACCCTCTATCCTGCTTTACCTGCTCCAGCCTCCTTAAACAGGATAAATTCCATCACATTTCTGCTTCTCTTGAGCTCTAATGAAAAGTCATATGGAATCGAAACATTAACTCTGTTTCTCTCTCCACACTATAGGAAGGTCACCACACTATAGGAAGGATGTGATTGCCCTGGAGAGGGTACAGAGGTGGTTCACCAGGGTGTTGCCTGGTCTGGAGTGTTTCAGCTATGAAAGGAGACTGGATAGTCTCGACTTGTTTTGCTTACAGCAGAGAAGGCTGAGGTGGAGGAACTGATAGAGGTATAGAAAATTATGAGGAGCATAGATAGGATATACAGGAAATAACTTTTCCGTTTAATAGGAGTGTCAATAATCAGGGGGCATAGAATTAAGGCAAGAGGGAAGGAGATTTACAGGGGATTTGGAGGATTTTTTTTTCATTGAGGGGGTGGTTGAAGTCTGGAACACTCTGCCTGAGTGGTAGAGACAGGAACCCTCACAACATTTAGGAAGTATTTAGATGAGCTCCTGAAACGCATAGCATACAGGGCTACGGGCCAGTGCTGGAAAATGGGATGTGAATAGATAGGGGCTTGATGGCTGGCACGGGCACGATGGGCAGAAGGGCCTGTTTCTTGTGCTGTATGACTCTATGTGCTATCCGGCCTGCTGCGTTTTCCCAGCATTAACTCCTTCCACAACGGCTCCCTATCTCTGCAGCATTGCTGAGAGCGGAGGGGCGGAATAATAGTAAACACCCTACGGAGAATGAATTGAAAATCTAAATGGGGCAAACCCCACAGGTTTAACATGTTCAGCTCCACCAGCCTTGCGCTGAACTCTGCGCACGCGCGGTTCCGCCCTGGCAGCTGACAGACGCGCATGCGTAGAGCTCAGCGCAAGCCTGGAGGAGCCGAACATTCCTTTGAATCAGCAGCGAATGGAGATGTCAGGGGCCGCGAGGCAGGGAGGGGGAGGGGGAGGTCGGGTTCAGGGAGGCATCGCAGGTGACGTCACGGATTGCAATGAATGGCGGGCAGGTTTCTGGGGAACAATGGGAGGGGGCGGGGTCACCGCACGATAACGATGTGTGAATTTCCCTACATAGGAACATACGTGGTCAGAACATTGCCAAAAGTGAAGGACACATTGCAAGCAGTGCCAGCCTCTTTTGGGTTGAAAAGGTTAGTTCGGTATGAGGTGGAAATTGAGATCCAAACCTTGCAAAAAAAATGTTATTGTCCCCAGCACATAGTCCAACTGAAAGAACAATTCTTGAGTCTCACAAAACGCATTATTCACATGCATGGCAAACAAAGAGTGTTTTGCAGCACTGCAGGGGATTCTTACACTGTTTTCTATGTGGCAAAATCTTTCTTCTTGGGTGGATTTCATTGATCACTTTTATATCCTCTGCTTCGCTTGTCCTTGGAGTATAAGTGCATTTATCTTTCGACAGGGGCCTGCTCGAAGGAACCAGGACAACGCAAGATAAAGCTCAGCGAGCAGTTCAAACTCAGTGAAGGTACAGTGGCTGTCATAAAGAAAAGAGCGACCAGACACAGAGAGTAACAACAGAAGGATTCAAGGCCCAGGCGAGGCAGCAGGGACCAGCAGACCCCAGTCAAAGCTGCAGGGACCAGCAGACCTCAGGTGAGGCAGCAGGGACCAGGTGAGGCAGCAGGGACTAATAGGGCCCAGGCAAAGCAGCAGGGACCAGGTGAGGCAGCAGGGACCCGCAGACCACAGACGAAGCAGCAGGGACCAGCAGACCCCAACCAAAGCAGCAGGGACCAGCAGACCCCAGGCAAAGCAGCAGGGACCAGCAGACCCCTGGTGAGGCAGCAGGGACCAGCAGACCCCAGGTGAGGCAGCTCGGACCAGCAGACCCCAGTCGAAGCTGCAGGGACCAGCAGACCCCAGTTGAGCACAGGCCAGACAGCGACAGACCCCTGGCGAGGCAGCGGATCCCAGGTGAAGTGAGGGAGTAAGTATGAGGGTGGTGTGGGGAGAGAGAACATGTGTGTTTGAGGTGCTGAGGGGAGAGAGATTTTATGAGGGGCTGAGTGGGGAGAGAGAGAGAGAGTGTTGTAGGAAATCCATGATCAGAATCACAGTTTCATGGTTAAAAGGTAAATCCTGCTGTTGCAGAGCCTGGTAAAAAAAAAGGCAGGATTGACTGTCTGAAACGCTGCTCTGTAAGACATTTTAAACCAAGGTCAGCTTTTTTTTTTAGCAATATGAAGCCACAATGAGTCTGGCAGTTAAAAGCACAAAAGAAAAAATGAATGTGAGGCAAGGAGATGAAGCTAGTAGAGTCAGTTTGTCCTCATATTTTAAAAAGCTTAAGTGTTGAATAGTGGACATTCATCATAAAGTATGGGTGAGGAAAGATCTGAATTAGTTGGCCACTTGCTGAGTCATAAAGATACCACAACTGCAAAGGTTGAACAAGTGAACTCTGAAAAGTCAAGGAAAATACAAAATATCTTGCATCTTGTTGATCGGAGGCTTTGCTCCTGCACAGGCTCATTCCACAAACAAAATCTTAGTTATGATAGATGTAACTTTAAAAAAAAGATTGCCAGGCAATCATTTTACTAGCTGTACAGATCACCTAGAACAATTAATTACAATTATCTAACAAAGGACTTGATAATTCAAAATAACTCTACATGCATAGCCACACAGTTTTCATTTCCTTATAGATCATAAAAAGCACATATAAATTAAACTGGAAAAACATAAGTGGATTTCCAGATTCCTGCAGTACCAGTTTCCTATAACAATTTGGCCTTGTCTTGGGGCTGTCTGTGCTGAAGTGACTGATTATTCCATCTCATTTCTTGTGAGCAAGTTCCATGTTTGCTTGCCTCGCATCACAATATTTACAATCTTGCATTCGGACAAGCTTGGATTTCAACAAGGCAATTATTCACACAGACATGTTTTTACAGTTGAGGAAGCAGTGATCAATTTCTGTATTTTTCTGGCATTTGGCCTTTGTTCCTGAAGGAGGGCCCACTAACTGTAAATCTGCTATTGGATTAGGCCGATACTGATTCAAGCCTCCAGAGGCACAATCACTACCCAACTGTGAAACACAGCAGGAGAGATATCATTTGTTTCTATTCAACTCCAACTCAGTACATCTGGCAAGTACAGTAGATAAATCAGTTCCAGGCCAAAAACACAAGTACTATCAGATTTAAATACAAAAATATCAAATATTAAACAGACAAAATTTACCTGATTGAAAGTTATGGGATGTAGCCCAGTATTGTCCCCAGAATATACACTCAACTTCACATTAGACATCAAGGGTTTTAACTGACTAATACTAAGGCTCAATGATACAGTATCAATTCAGTTACTACTATCTGAAGGAATTTTTCTTTACAGAGCAGGGCGTGCATGAAATTGAAATATATCATCATCAGCAATGGTTTTGACAGAACTATGTACTGAATATAAACCAACAAGTGACAGACTAAAGCTGAATAACACCTATAATTTAAAATACAGTTTATCCTTAAGTTAAATTATACACTTGTCAAGCAAATATGGTTGCATTGTTAAACAACTGATTTTCTAAGCAATGTCTTAAAAAGCCACTGATTACAGATTAGGGTAATCTCACACTCTCATCCAGCACCAGAGGCACAAAGACAGAATAAATCCTACATTTTCTTGAACTGCACATGGTTAATGGACATAGAATGAATCCTACATACAGAAAAAAAGTCTAATTAACTTGCGTATATGGAATGCAAACACAGTCACTGGCAATGATAGTTACAGAATTAATAAGGCAATTGACTGCTACCCTAGAGACAGACATACAAAACATAAACAAATCCAAACACACTTCCATAACCAGAAACTGACACAGACAGAATATTATACCATGGATTGAAAGACACTGATTGTATCCACAGTCATATACAGCAGCAGGGACTGACAGTTATACTCTAATTCCACTTGAACTTTCAGTCCCTAAAGTAAAGAGATATAGAACAAATCTCAGTCACATAAAGTAGTAGGACAGAATAATGTAGACAGATCTACATGGTACCATTAAATTCCAAATGCTGGCAGATAAACAATTAATCACACACTCAGACATTGTATCTCACACTGAATAAGACAGACTGAGCAGCTCAATCACAATTAGGCTGAGTGATATTGAAATCCAAGACTCACTCTTCCTGCCAAAGGACAGAAGATAACTAAATTAATCCACAATCACATTAACTTTGAGGGATGGTTCGATACAAAAACACATTTACAGTCAGAAAGGGTACGAGAATCTAGAATGCAATGCATTAACTCCTATTCATTCACCGTCACAGGCCTGACATGTGGAAATAAAACCAGGCAATCGCACAGCACCAAAAATGAAATATATGATGTCATTAGTTACAGTGCCACAGACTGAAAGGCACAAAATCCCAATCCCATTCACACAATGTAGTGGAAATTGACAGATACAATATCATGTCAATCTTAACTATAGTTCCAGATGTTGACATAATGAATGCAACACTCTCACAGTACCAGAGAATATTTGAGATGTAATTAATCACGCTCTCCCATGCAGTATCAGTAATTGACCAATAAAGAAAGAAACCCACTTTAACATACAGTTCAAGGGACTGGCAGTTTCAAAAGGAATGTGGCACTCAAAAGATTACTAGAGTCTAAAAAACAAAATCCCACACTGTCACAATTTCCCAGGGAATATCTGAAAAAGAATGAATCCCACAACTACATGGTAACAGACTTAGCTGATACTGAACAAAATGCTGCCCTCCAAGACAGTTGAATAGACGATAGAAACAAAAGTAAAAACTTATTCATATAAAGGCACTGAAACATACAGATTCCAGAAATCACATTCTGTCACATAAAATTTGCAGAATGAATCCCATAATCACAGCTCCAATGACTGACAGTCACAGAATTAAGATCATACAGCACAAGAGGTGGAGAGATACTGATTGTGTCACTCTCAGAGTCCCCAAACACTCATGATCACAGAATTGACCCTTTAGTCATACTCAGTACCAGTGTCTGACTGACAAGGTCCCAAATGGGAGACTTATAAAGAAGGCAAAGGCACATGGGTGACAGGGTAATTTGATAAGGTGGATTCAAAATTGGTTTAGCTGTAGGAGACAGAGGGTGATGACAGAAGGATGCTTTAGTGACTGGAAGCCAGTGTTCAGTGGCATACCACAGGGATCTGTGCTTGGTCCCCGATTATTTGTCATTTATATAAATGACATAGATGACTATGTGTGGGATAGGATTAGTAAGTTTGCAGATGACACAAAGGCCGGGTGGTTAACAGTGAGGTTGAGTGTCTTGGGCTACAGGAAAATATAGATGGGGTGGTCAAATGGGCAGATAAGTGGCAGATGGAATTTAACCCTGAAAAGTGTGAGGTGATACACTTTGGAAGGAGTAAGTTGTTAAGGAAGTATTCAATGAACTAGGAAGTTCTGAGCAACAAAGGGACCTTGGTGTGTGTGTCCATAGATCTCTGAAGGCAGAGGGGCATGTTAGTGGGGTGGTGAAAAAGGCATATAGGACACTTGCCTTTATCAATAGAGACATAGATTACAACAGTAGGGAGGTCATGTTGGAGTTGTATAGAACCTTGGTGAGGCCACAGCTGGAGTACTGTGTGCAGTTCTGGTCGCCACATTATAGGAAGGATGTGATTGCACTGGAGGGGGTGCAGAGGAGATTCACCAGGATGTTGCCTGGGATGAAACATTTAAGTTATGAACAGAGGTTGGATAGACTTGGGTTGTTTCCGTTGGAGCAGAGAAGACTGAGGGGCGATCTGATCAAGGTGTACAAGATGATGACGGGCATGAACAGCGTGGATAGAGAGCAGCTGTTCCCCTTAGTTGAAGGGTCAGTCACAAGGGGGCATAAATTCAAGATGAGGGGCAGGAGGTTTAGAGGGGATGTGAGGAAAAACATTTTTACCCAGAGGGTGGTGAGGGTCTGGAATGTGCTGCCTGGGAGGGTGATGGAGGTGGGTTGCCTCACATCCTTTAAAAAGTACCTGGATGAGCACTTGGCACGTCATAACATTCAAGGCTGCGGGTCAAGTGCTGGCAAATGGGATTAGGTAGGTAGGTCATGTGTTTCTCATGTGTCAGTACAAACTCAATGGGCTGAAGAGCCTCTTCTGCACTGTGATTCTGTGAATATATCCACACTCAGACCAGAGCAAAGACTTACAGACACAAATGGAAAACTGCTCTCACATATTGAATCAAATACTGATGAACACTTCATTAAACTCTCAAATACACTTAGTTCACACGCCAACAGATACAGAGTGAATTTCAAACTCAAGCATATCACCAGACTGAGAGTTACAGCAGAATGAATTCCACAATCATACACTCTTCAGGAGACAGAGAAATACAGAACAAATCACACTTGCATACAGTTAAAAAAAAGCACACAGAACATTCATCCTGCACTTGCATTTATTACCAGGGAAAGTCAAATGTCATACGAGAGAGGAGGCAGTCCTGGGCTTAATTTTAGGGGATGAAGCCAGGCAAATGGTAGAGGTATCAGTGGGGGAGCATTTTGCAGAAAGTGATGATAACTCCGTTAGATTCAAAGTTGTTATGGAAAAGGACAAGGATGGGCCAGAAATCAGAGTTCTAAATTGGGGGAAAGCCAATTTTAATAAGATCAGATACAATTTGGCCAGAGTGGACTGGGCGCAGATACTTTTAGGTAAATCTGCGTCAGAGCAGAGGGACATTCAAGAAGGAAATAGGGAGAGCACAGGTCCAATATATTCCAGTGAAGACAAAGGGTGGGACCAACAAATCTAGGGAACCCTGGATGTTGAGGGATATACAGGATTGGATAACGAGGAAAAGGGAGGCTTATGGCAGAAACTGAGGGCTCAAAACAGCAGAAGCGCTGGAGGAGTATAGACTGTGTAGGGGGGAACTTGAAAAGGAAATTAGGAGAGCAGAAAGGGGGCATGAAAAAATCGTCAGGTAATATAAAGTAAATTGCAAAGTTATTTTACAAGTACAGAAAGAGTAAGAGGATAATTAAGGAAAGAGTAGGGCCCATTAAGGACCATGGTAGCAATTTGTGTATTAAGCCTGAAGACATAGGTAGAGTTCTAAATGGATACTTTGTATCAGCGTTCACAAGTGAGAGGGACGATGTGGATATGGAAGGACAGTGATACAATTAAAGAAATTAGCATAGAAAGAGAGGAGGTTCTCAGTGGTCTGACAGGCTTAAAGGTAGATAAATCTCCAGGCCTGGATGAAATGTTGAATGAGGCAAGGGAGGAGATAGCAGGGGCGCTGGCAATAATTTTCAATACCTCTCTGGCCACAGGAGAGCTGCCAGAGGACTGGAGGACAGCCAATGTGGTATTGTTATTCAAAAAAGGAGGAAGGGATAAACCAGGGAACTACAGGCCAATCAGTCTAACCTCAGTGGTGGAAAACTATTGGAAGCAATTCTGAGGGACAGAATTAATCTACACTTGGAGAGGCAGGAATTAATCAAGGACAGACAGCATGGTTTTGTTAAGGAGAGGTCATGTCTCACCAATTTGACTGAATTTGTCAAAGAGGTGACCAAGTGTGTAGATGAGGGCAATGCATTTGATGTTTTCTACTTGGATTTCAGCAAGGCTTTTGATAAGGTCCCGCATGGGAGACTGATAACAAAGGTAAGAGCCCATGGGCTCCAAGGCAATTTGGCAAAACGGATCCAGAATTGGCTGAGTGGCAGGAAGCAGAAGGTGATGGTTGAGAGGTGTTTTTGTGACTGGATGCTTGTATCCAGTCAGGTTCCACAGGGATCATATTGGGTCCTTTGCTGTTTGTGGTATATATAAACAATTGAAACTTGAATGTTGTAGGGTTGATCAGTTAGTTTGCAGATGACAAAAAAATTGGTGGGGTGGTAAATAGTGAGGAGGTTAGCCTTAGTTTACAGGAGGATATAGATTTGCTGGTTAGATGGGCTGACAAGTGGCAAATGGAATTTAACCTGGATAAGCATGAGGTGATGCACTTGGGCAGGACAAACAAGGCACGGGAATACACAATGAATGGTAGGACCCTGGGAAGTACCGAGGATCAGAGGGACCTTAGTGTGTGTCCACCTGTCCCTTAAGGTAGTGGAACAGGTAGATAAGGTGGTGAATAAAGCATATTGGATACTTGCCTTTATTAGCTGAGGCATAGAATATAAGAGCAGGGAGGTTATGCTGGAACTGTATAAAATGCTGGTTAGGACACAGCTAGAGTACTGCATGCAGTTCTGGAATCCGCATTATAGGAAGGATGTGATTGCACTAGAGAGAGTGCAGAGAAGATTTACCAGGATGTTGCCTGGGCTGGACAGTTTTAGTTATGAGGAGAGATTGGATAGACCGGGATTATTTTCCTTGAAGCAGAGGAGATTGAGGGGGGGGGGGGGACATGATTGAGGTGTATAAAATTATGAGCGGCATAGATAGGATGGACAGGAAGGAACTTTTCCCCTTGGTGGAGTGATCATTAACCAGGGGCATAGATTTAAAGCAAAGGGCAGGAGGTTTCAAGAGGATGTGAGGGGGAAAAAAATCATGAGGGTGGCTGGAATCTGGAACTCACTGCCTGAAAGGGTGGTAGAACAGAAACCCTCATAACATTTAAGAATTATTAGGATGTGCACTTGCAATGCCATGGCATACAAGGCCATGGGCCTGGTGCTGGAAAATGGGATTAGAATAGTTAGGTACTTGTTTGACCAGCGCAGACTTGATGGGCCGAAGGGCCTTTTTCTGTGCTGTGGACTTCTATGACTAATTAACCTGACATATACATTCAGAACCAAGTACGTGCCATTATGGGCCTAATACGAACTTTACATAAAGTATCAAAAAGCAGCTGAAACTGAATCAATCTGCCATTCGAATATTGAAGGAAAGAATTAAAAATATTTAATGAATCACTAGTACATCTTCAATTTCAGAAAGTAAAAGATACCAAATAACTTCACAATCATTATGAACAAAATGAAGAAGTAATCAGTCTCACACTGATCCTGAGATTCAGAGACATAATCACTTTCCAAACTCCAGCTCATCCATATTTTAAATTATACACATTTCAAACACATATTGACACTTTAAGGTGTTAAGCATGGTGCCTGAGGTTCTTATTCAATAGAAACACAGAATAAAATCATACACACATATAGTATCATAGACACATATCTACCTAATACACAATAAATCCCTCAATCACACACAACACCGGGAAATGCTTATGGCGTATTTAATCACAATCTCCTGCACTGTACCAGAGACTACCCAATAAAGAAAGAACTCCAATTTCATGTGAATTTCAGGAGGCTGACAGCTGCATAATGAATGTGAAACTCAAACATTACCAGAGCTTGAAACAAACACGCAAATTGAATCCCTCACTCACAATTTGTCAGCAAATGCATGAACATTAATGCATCCCACAACCACACGGTAACAGAGACTTGACAAATTCAGCACCAAATGCTGAATTTGTACATAATACCACAGTGTGATAGAGACAAAATTAAATACGTATTTGTATACAGCACCAGTGACTGATACATACAGAATGATTCAGGCAGTCCCATTCTGAGGGACAAAGACTGACTGATGCAGAATTAAATTGAATGTCACGCATTGGTTCAGAAGATGGCAGATGTAAAAAGTGTCCAGACCTTACATACATTGTCTAGGATTGAAAGGTGCAAAATTAACCTCTTAATCACAGGGCCACAATGAATGACACAGAATTAATTTCACACTGTACAAGAGTCGGTGGGATACAGATTGTGAAAAGGGAGAGAGTGTGAGGGGGCAGAGTCTGTCAAGGTGATGAGAGTGAAAGGGGTTCATGAGTGAGAGTTGGAGAGAGTGCGAGTAGGAGAGAGTAAGAGGCAGTCGAGAGTATGAGGCAGGAAAAAGTGTGTGAGCAGAAACTGTTAGAGGTGCAAAGATTCTGAGGGGGGAGGGTATGAAGTGGAAGGGTGTGTGGGGGTTAAGTGAGTGAGAGGGGAAGAGAGTGTGGGTGGGTGAAAGTATGAAGGGAAGAGAGTGTGATTGCGGAGAGAGTGTCTGGGTGACAAGGCCGAAAGGAAGCAGCAAATGAGAGGGGGAGAGAGTGTGAGTGGAGAGAGTGAGCAGAAGAGAGTGAAAGGAGGCGGAGAGTGTTAAAGAGCAAAAAGTCTGGGTGGTAGAAAGTGTTAGAGGTGAACAGAGTGAGAGAGTGCGAGTGGGTGGAGAGAGAGGTGTGAGACAGAGCATGTGGTTGAGAGGGTAGGAAGGGATACAGTTTGAAACGTAAAAACATAGAAACTAGGAGCAGGAGTAGACCATTCGGTCCTTTGAGCCTGCTCTGCCATTCATTATGATCATGGCTGATCATCCAACTCAATAGCCTGCTCCCACTTTCTCCCCATACCCTTTGATCCCTTTTGCCCCAAGAGCTATATCTAACTTCTTCTTGAAAACATACAATGTTTTGGTCTCAACTACTGTCTGTGGTAATGAATTCCACAGGCTCACCATTCTCTGGGTGAAGGCATTTCTCCTCATCCAAATCCTTCGCGAACTACCCCATATCCTCAGAACCTGACCCCTGGTTCTGGACTCTCAATTTATAGCCATTCAGATAATAATCTGCCTTCCTGTTTTTGCCACAAAAATGGATAACCCCACATTTATCCACATTATACTACTTCTGTCATGCATTTGCCCACTCACTCAGCTTGTCCAAATCACACTGAAGCATCTCTGCATCCTCCTCACAGCTCACCCTCCCACCCAGCTTTGTGTCATCTGCAAATTTGGAGATATTACATTTAGTTCCCTCACCTAAATCATTAATATATTTTGTGAATAATTTGAGTCCCAGCACCGATCCCTGCGATACCCGACTCGTCACTGCCTTCAATTCAGAAAAAGATGCGTTTATTCCTATTCTTTGTTTCCTGTCTGCCAACCAGTTTTCTATCCATCTCAATACACTAGCCCCAATCCCATGCACTTTAATTTTAACACCAATTGAGATTGGCGTGTAAAATTCAAAATTGGCTGTTTGGGAGAAGACAAAGAGTGGTAGTGGATGATTGCTTCTCAGACTGGAGGTCTGTGACTAGTGGTGTGCCTCAGGGATCTGTGCTGGGACCATTGTTGTTTGTTGTCTATATCAATGATCTGGATGATAATGTGGTAAATTGGATCAGCAAGTTTGCTGATGACACTAAGATTGGAGGCGTTGTGGACAGCGAGGAAGGCTTTCAAAGCTTGCAGAGGGATCTGGACCAACTGGAAAAATGGGCCAGAAAATGACAGATGGAATTTAATGCACAAAAGTGTAAGATGTTGCATTTTGGAAGGACAAACCAAGGTAGGACATACACAGTAAATGGTAGGGCACTGAGGAGTGCGGAGGAACAAAGAGATCTGGGAGTTCAGATACATAATTCCCTGAAAGTGGCGTCACAGGTAGACAGGGTTGTAAAGAAATCTTTTCCATACTGGCCTTCATAAATCAAAGTATTTAGTATAGGAGTTGGGATGTTATGTGAGGTTATATGAGACTTTGGTGAGGCCAACTTTGGAGTATTGTGTGCAGTTCTGGTCACCTAACTACAGGAAGGATATCAGTAAGATTGAAAGAGTGCAAAGAAGATTTACCAGGATGTTGCCGGGTCTTCAGGAGTTGAGTTACAGGGAAAGATTAAACAGGTTAGGACTTTATTCCTTGGAGCATAGAAGAATGAGGGGAGATTTGATAGAAGTTTACAAAATTATGAGGGGTATCGGCAGAGTAAATGCGAGCAGGCTCTCTCCACTTAGATTAGGAGAGATAAACATGAGAGGACATGGCTTTAGGGTGAAAGAGGAAAGCCTTAGGGGGAACATTAGGGGGAACTTCTTCACTCAGAGAGTGGTGAGAGTGTGGAACGAGCTGCCATCTGATGTTGTAAATGCGGGCTCACTCTTTAAGTTTTAAGAATAAATTGGATAGATACATGGATGGGAGAAGTCTGGAGGGTTATGGACTGGGTGCAGGTCAATGGGATTAGCGGAATAATATTTTGGCACAGGCTAGAAGGGTCGAATGGCCTGTTTTCTGTGCTGTAGTGTTCTATGGTTCTATGGTTCACATGTGGGACTTTTTTGAAAGTCTTCTGAAAGTCCAAATAAACCACATCCACTGGCTTTTCCTCATCAACTCGACTAGTTACATCCTCAAAAAATTCCAGTGGATTTGTCAAGCATAATTTCCCTTTCATAACTCCTTGCTTACTCTGTCCAAAATCTGCCACTGTTTTCCACGTGCTCAGCTATTAAATCTTTTCTAATAGACTCTAGAATTTTCCCCATTACCAACGTCAGGCTGACAGGTCTATAATTCCCTGTTTTCTCTGTCACCCTTTTTAAATAGTGGGGTTACATTGGCTACCCTCCAATCTGCAGGAACTGTTCCAGAGTCTATAGAACCTCGGAAGATGAACACCAATGCATTCACTATTTCTACAGCCACTTCCTTAAACACTCTGGAATGTAGATTATCAGGCCCCGGGGATTTATCAGCATTCAATCACATCAATTTCCCCTACACCATTTCTCTACTAATACTGATTTATTTCATTTCCTCCCTCTCACTAAACCGTGTGTTCCCAGACATTTCTGGTATGTTATTTGTATCCTCCTTTGTGAAGACAGAACCAAAGTATGTGTTTAGTTGGTCAGCCATTTTTTTTTGTTCCCCATTATAAATTCCCCTGTTTCTGACTGTAAGGGACCTACATTTTTCTTCACCAATCATTTTCTCTTCACATACCGATAGAAACTTTTACAAACAGTTTTTATGTTCCCTGCAAACTTACTCTCGTACTCTACTTTCCTCTTCTTAATCAATCCCTTGTTCCTCCTTTGCTGAATTCTAAACTGCTCCGCCATTCATCATGATCATGGCTGATCATCATCCTCAATAGCCTGCTTCCGCTTCCTCCCCATACTCTTTGATCCTGTCGCCCCAAGAGCTATATCTAACTACTTCTTGAAAGTATACAATGTTTTGGTCTTAACTACTTTCTGTGGCAATGAATCCCACAGGCTCACCACTCTCTGGGTGAAGAAATTTCTCCTCACCTCTGTACTAAATGGTCTACACCATATACTCAGGCTGTGACCCCTCGTTCTGGACTCCCCCACCATCGTGAACATCCTTCCTGTATATACCCTGTCTAGACTTGTTAGAATTTTAAAGGTTTCTATGAGATTCCCCCTCATTCTTCTGAACTCCAGTGAATATAATCCTAATCAACTCAATCTCCCCTCATATGTCAATCCCGCCATCCCAGGAATCAGTCGGGCAAATCTTCGCTGCTCTCCCTCTATAGCAAGTACAACCTCCCTCAGATAAGGAGACCAATACTGCACACAATATTCCAGGTGTGGTCTCACCAAGGCCCTGTACAATTTCAGCAAGCCATCCCTGTTCCTGTACTCGAATCCTCTGGCTACGAACATACCATTTGCCTTCTTTACCACCTGCTGCACCTGCATGCTTACCTTCAGTGACTGGTGTACAAGAACACCCAGGGCTCGTTGCACAGTCCCCTCTCTCAAATTATAGCCATTCAGATAATAATCTGCCTTCCTATTTTTGCTACCAAAATGGATAACCTCACATTGATCCACATTATACTGCATCTGCCATGCATTTGCCAACGCACTCAACTTGAGGCATCTCTGCATCCTGCTTTGAAGCCACAGTAATTCTTTGTCAATAAAATAGTTTAAATTGAGTAGTCATTTACCATGAACTAACCGGCAAAGAATAATCTCCCTGCTCAAACGAGGCTCCATGGTGACAATGAAATAATAAATGAAAACACTGTAGATGGGGGAAATCTGAAATGGAAACAGAAACTGCTGGGGGAATAAAACTGTCCGGCAGAATGTTAGGGGTGGAGAGTGTGAGCATGGGAGAGAGTGTAAGCAGAAGAGAGTGCGAGGGAGAGAAGGAGTGAAGGAGTTAAGAGGGAGGGAAGAAAGTGTGAGGGGGAAGATGATATGGAAAGAGTGTGAGGAGGAGATACTGTAAGCAGGGAAAGACAGTGAGGAGTTACAGAATGTGATGGGCTGAGATTATTATCAGGGAGTGAGTGTGATTGGGAAGAGATTGTGAGGGGGAGAAAATGTGAAAGAGAAGGGAAAGACAGGAAGATAGAATGTGAGGCAGAGAGAGTGTGAGGAGCCTTAGTGTGAGTGGGTAGAGAGAGTTTGAAAAGGAAGCAATTGTGAGGGGGCTGTGAGTGTGAGGGGGAGAGTGTGAGGGGGAGAGATTGAGGGGGTGAGAGTGCAAGGTAGAAAATGTGTGAGGGTGTGTGTGGTGAGGGGGGTAGAGAGTGTGAGGAGGAGACAATATGAAAAGGAGGCAGTGTCAGGGGGTGGAAAGTGTCACGGTAATGAGAGAGAAAGGGGTTAATGAGTGAGAGGTGGAGAGATTGTGAGGGTGAGAGAGTGAAAGTAAGAGAGAGTAATGGCGGTAGAGAGTGTGAGTCCGGAAAAAGTGTGTGAGCAGGAAGTATTAGAGATGCAGAGAGTCTGAGGGGGAGGGTATGAAGAGGCAGAGTATGTGAGGGTGAAGGGAGTGAGAGGGGAAGAGAGTGTGAGGGTGAAGGGAGTGAGAGGGGATGATAGTGTAAGGGTAAAGGGTGTGAGGGGGAAGAGAGTGATTGGTAAGAGAGTGTCTGGGTGACAAGGCTGAAAGGGGGCAGCAAATGAGAGGGGGAGAGAGTGTGAATGGGAGAGAGTGAGAAAAAGAGAGTGAAAGGAGGCAGAGAGTGTTAAAGAGTGAAGATTCTGGGTGGTAGAAAGTGTTAGAGGTGAACAGAGTGAGAGAGTGTGAGTGGGTGGAGAGAGAGGTGTGAGACAGAACATTTGGGTGAGAGGGTAGGAAGGGATAGATTTAGCAACATAGAAACTAGGAGCAGGAGTAGGCCATTCGGTCCTTCGAGCCTGCTCCACCATTCATTATGATCATGGCTGATCATCCAACTCAATAGCCTGCTCCCGCTTCCTCCCCATACCCTTTGATCCCTTTCGCCCCAAGAGCTATATCTATCTCCTTTTTGAAAACATACAATGTTTTGGTCTCAACTACTGTCTGTGGTAGTGAATTCCACAGGCTCACCACTCTCTGGGTGAAGACATTTCTCCTCATCTCAGTCCTAAATGGTCTACCCCATATCCTCAGACTGTGACCCGTGGTTCTCGACTCCCCCACCATCGGGAACATCCTTCCTGCATCTACCCTGTCCAGTCCTGTTAGAATTTTAGAGGTTTCTATGAGACCCCCCTCTCATTCTTCTGAACTCCAGTGAATATTATCCTAATCGACTCAATCTCTCCTCATATGTCAGTCCCGCCATCCCAGGAATCAGTCGGGTAAACCTTCGCTGCACTCCCTCTATAGCAAGTACATCCGCCCTCAGATAAAGAGACCAGTACTGCACACAATATTCCAGGTGTGGTCTCACCAAGGCCCTGTACAATTGCAGCAAGTGACCCCTGTACCTGTACTCGAATCCTCTGACTATGAAGGCCAACATACCATTTGCCTTCTTTACTGCCTGCTGCACCTGCATACTTACCTTCAGCGACTGGTGGAGAAGGACACCCAGGTCTCGTTGCACATTCCCCTCTCTCAATTTATAGCCATTCAGATAATAATCCGCCTTCCTATTTTTGCTACCAAAATGGATAACCTCACACTTATCCACATTATACTGCACCTGCCATGCATTTGTCCACTCACTCAACTTGAGGCATCTCTGCATCCTGCTTTGAAGCCACAGTAATTCTGTGTCAATAAAATAGTTTAAATTGAGCAGTTATTTACCATGAACTAACAGGCAAAGAATAATCTCACTGCTCAAATGAGGCTCCATGGCGACAATGAAATAATAAAAGAAAACACTGTAGATGGGGGAAATCTGAAATGGAAACAGAAACTGCTGGGGGAATAAAAGTGTCTCGCAGAATGTTAGGGGTGGAGAGTGCGAGTATGGGAGAGAGTGTAAGCGGAAGAGAGTGTGAGGGAGAGAAGGAGTGAAGAAGTTAAGAGGGAGAGGGAGAAAGTGTGAGGGTGTGTGTGGTGAGGGGGTAGAGAGTGTGAAGAGGAGAGAATGAAAAGCAGAGAATGTGAGGGGGTGGAGAGTGTCAAGGTGATGAGAGTGAAAGAGGTTAATGAGTGAGAGGTGGAGAGAGTGAGAGGAGGAGAGAGTAAGAGGAGGTAGAGAGTGTGAGGCAGGAAAAAGTGTGCGTGCGAGCAGACAGTATTAGAGGTGTGGAGTGTCTGACAGGGAATGTGTAAAGAGGCAGAGTGTGTGAGGGTGAAGGGAGTGGGAGGGGAAGAGTGTGAGTGGGAGAATGTATGAGGGGGAGAGTGTGTGATTGGGGAGAGGATGTCTGGGTGACAAGGCTTAAAGGGGGCAGCAAATGAGTGGGGGAGAGAGTGTGAGTGGGAGAGAGTGAGCAGAAGAGAGTGAAAGGGGGCAGAGAGTGTAAATGAGCAGAGTCTGGGTGGTAGAATGTATGAGAGGTTTTCAGAGTGTGAGTGCGTGAGAGAGTGTGAATGGGTGTAGAGAGTGGTGTGAGACAGAGCATGTGGGTGAGAGGGTAGGAAGGGATAGAGTTTGAAATGTAGAAACATAGAAAATAGGAGCAGGAGTAGGCCATTCGGTCCTTCCAGCCTGCTGCTCCATTCATTTTGATCATGGCTGATCATCCAACTCAACAGCCTGCTCCCACTTTCTCCCCATACCCTTTGATCCCTTTCGCCCCAAGAGTGATATCTAACTGCTTCTTGAAAACATATGATGTTTTGGTCTCAACCACTTTCTGTGGTAACAAATTCCACAGGCTCAACACTCTCTGGGTGAAGAAATTTCTCCTCATCTCTGTCCTAAACCTTCTACCCCATATCTTCAGATTGTGAATCCTGGTTCTGGATTCTCAATTTATAGCCATTCAGATACTAATCTGCCTTCCTGTTTTTGCTACCAAAATGGATAACCTCACATTGATCCACATTATACTGCATCTGCCATGTATTTACCCACTCACTCAGCTTGTCTCAATCAACCGAAGCATCTCTGCATCCTCCTCATAGCTCACCCTCCCACCCAGCTTTGTGTCATCTGCAAATTTGGAGATATTACTGTGTCAATTTGGACATATTACTGTTGTTCTGTGTCAATAAAATAGTTTAAATTGAACAATCATTTACCATGAACTAACAGGCCAAGAATAATCTCTCTGCTCGAATGAGACTCTATGGGGACAATGAAATAAGAAATGAAAACACCATGGATGCAGGAAATCTGAAATGATGCAGAAACTGTTGGGGGGAAAAATTTGACTCGCAGAATGTTAGGGGTGGAGAGTGCGAGCGTGGGAGAGAGTATATGCAGAAGAGAGTGTGAGGGAGAGAAAGAGTGAAAGACTTAAGAGAGAGAGGGGAAAGTTGGTGTGAGGGTGAAAAGAGTGTCAGGAGGAGAAACTGTAATTAGGGGATAGACAGTGAGGGGTAGAGAGTGTGAGGGGCTGAGATTATTATCAGGGAGTGAATGTGATTGGGAAGAAATTGTGAGGGGAAGAAAATGTGAAAGCAAAGTGAAAAAGAGGACGATAGAATGTGAGGTGGAGAGAGTGTGAGGAGCCTGAGTGAGTGGGTAGAGAGAGTGAGAAGAGGAAGCACTTGTGCAGGGGCTGTGAGTGTGAGGTGGAGAGTGTGAGCAAGAGACATTGAGGAGGTGAGAGTGCAAGAAAGAGAATGTGTGAGGGTGTGTGTGGTGAGGAGGGTAGACAGTGTGTGAAGAGGAGAGAATGTAACAAGGAGAGAGTCTGAGGGGGTGGAGAGTGTCTAGGTGATGAGAGTGAAAGGAGTTAATGAGTGAGAGGTGGAGAGAGTGAGAGTATAGGAGAGAGTACGAGGGGGTAGAGTGTGTGAGGCAGGAAAAGGTGTGTGAGCAGAAACTATTAGAGGTGCATGGAGTCAGATGGGGAGTGTGTGAAGTGGAAGGGGGTGTGAGGGAAAAGGGAGTGAGAGGGGAAGAGAGTGTGAGTGGGAGAATGTATGAGGTGGAGATAGTGTGATTAGAGAGAGTGTGTCTGGGTGACAAGGCAAATGAGAGGGGGAGAGAGAGTGAATGTGAGAGAGTGAGCAGAAGAGAGTGAAAGTGGGAAGAATGTGTTAAAGAGCAAAGAGTCTGGGTGGTAGAAAGTGTTAGAGGTGAACAGAGTGAGAGAGTGTGAGTGGGTGGAGAGAGAGGTGTGAAACAGAGTGTGTGGGCGAGAGGGTAGGAAGTGATAGAGTTTGAAACATAAAAACATAGAAACTAGGAGCAGGAGTAGGCCATTCAGTCCTTTGAGCCTGCTCCACCATTCATTATGATCATGGCTGATCATCCAACTCAATAGCCTGCTCCCACCTCTTCTCCACACCCTTTGGTCCCTTTCACCCCAACAGCTATATCTAACTCCACATGCTCACCACTCTCTGGGTGAAGACATTTCTCCTCATCTCAGTCCTAAATGGTCTACCCCGTATCCTCAGACTGTGACCCCTGGTTCTGGATTCTCAATTTATAGCCATTCAGGTAATGATCTGCCTTCCTGCTTTTTTCAACCAAAATGGATAACCTCACATTGATCCACATTATGCTGCATCTGCCATCCATTTGTCCACTCACTCAGCTTGTCCAAATCACACTGAAGCTTATCTGCATCCTCCTCACAGCTCACCCTCCCACCCAGCTTTGTGTCATCTGCAAATTTGGAGATTTTACTTTTAGGTCCCTCACCTAAATCATTAATATATTTTGTGAATAATTGGGGTCCCAGCACTGATCCCTGCAGTACCGCACTAGCCACTGCCTGTAAATCAGAAAAAATATGCAGTTATTCCTACTCTTTGTTCCCTGTCTGCCAACCAGATTTCTATCCATCTCACTACACTAGCCCCAGTCCCATGCACTTTAATTTTAGAAGCCTATCTCTCATGGAGGATTTGAGTACACAAGCAAGGATATCTTACTGAATCTAAACAGGGCCTTGGTGAAATCATGCTTGGATTATTGTGTTCAGTTATGGTCTACTTGCCTAAGAAAGGATATACTTGCCATAGAGCGAGTGCAGCAAATGTTCACCAGACTTGATTCCTGGGATGAAATGATTGTTATATGAGGAGAGATTGGGCCAAATAGGCCTGTATTCACTGGAGTTTAGAAGAATGAGCGGGGATCTGAGTGAAAAGGTATAAAATTCTGACAGGGCTGGACAGACTGGATGCAGGGTTGATGTTTCCTCTGGCTGGGTGTCTATAGCAAGGGTTCACTATCTTAGTATAGGGGGTTGGCCATTTAGGACTGAGATGAGGAGAAATTTCTTCACTCGGGTGGTGAACCTGTGGAATTCTCTAACTCAGAGGGCTGTGGAGGCCAAGTCACGGAATGTATTTACGAAGGAAATAGATAAATTTCCAGAAGCTAAAGGCATCAAGGGGCAGGGGAAGAGATTGGGAGTACGCCATTGAGATAGTGGATGTGGGAAATCTGAAATGAATACAGGAACTGTTGGGGTAGAAAATTGTCTCGCAGAATGTTAGGGGTGGAGAGTGCGAGCATGGGAGAGAGTGTAAGTGGAAGAGAGTGTGATGGAGAGAAAGAGTGAAGGACTTAAGAGAGAGGGGAAAGTTGGTGTGAGGGTGAAAAGAGTATGAGGAGGAGAGACTGTAAGCAGGGAAAGACAGTGAGGGGTGAGAGAGTGTGAGGGTCTTGAGATTATTATCAGGGAGTGAGTGTGATTGGGAAGAGATTGTGAGGGGGAGAAAATGTGAAAGAGAAGGGAAAGAGAGGAGGATAGATTGTGAGGCAGAGAGAATATGAGGAGCCTGAGTGTGAGTGGGTAGAGAGAGTGTGAAAAGGAAGCAATTGTGAGGGGGCTGTGAGTGTGAGGGGGAGAGATTGAGGGGGTGAGAGTACAAGGGGGAGAATGTGTGAGGGTGTGTGTGGTGAGGGTGGTACAGAGTGTGAGGAGGAGAGAATATGAAAAGGAGGCAGTGTGAGGGGGTGGAGAGTGACATGGTAATGAGAGAGAAAGGGGTTAGTGAGTGAGAGGTGGAGAGATTTTAAGGGGGAGAGAGTGAAAGTAGGAGAGAGTAAGAGGGGGTAGAGAGTGTGAGGCAGGAAAAAGTGTGCGAGCATAAATTATTAGAGGTGCAAAGAGTCTGACGGGGAGGGTATGAAGTGGAAGGTGTGTGAGGGTGAAGGGAGTGAGAGGGGAAGAGAGTGAGAGGGGAAGAGAGTGAGAGGGGAAGAGAGTGAGAGGGGAAGAGAGTGAGAGGGGAAGAGAGTGAGAGTGAGAGAATGTATGAGGTGGAGATTGTGTGATTAGAGAGAGAGTGTGTCTGGGTGACAAGGCTGAAAGTGGGCAGCAAATGAGAGGGGTAGAGAGTGTGAGTGTGAGAGAGTGAGCAGAAGAGAGTGAAACGAGGCAGAGAGTGTTAAAGAGCAAAGAGTCTGGGTGGTGGAAATTGTTAGAGGTGAACAGAGTGAGAGAATGTGAGTGGGTGGAGAGAGTGTTGTGAGACAGAGCATGTGGGTGAGAGGATAGGAAGGGATAGAGTTAGCAACATAGAAACTAGGAGCAGGAGTAGGCCATTCGGCCCTTTGAGCCTGCTCTGCCATTCATTATGATCATGGCTGATCATCCAACTCAACAGCCTGCTCCCACTTCCCATTCCCTTTGATCCCTTTCTCCCCAAGAGTTATATCTACCTCCTTCTTAAAAAACATTCAATGTGTTCATCTCAACTACTTTCTGGGGTAACAAATTCCACAGGGTCACCAGTCTCTGGGTGAAGAAGTTTCTCCTCATCTCAATCCTAAATATTCTAACCATATCCTTGCACTGTGATCCCTGGTTCTGGACTCCCGAACATCGGGAACATCCTTCCTGTATATACCCTGTCTAGTCCTGTTAGAATTTTACACGTTTCTATGAGATCCCCTCACCATTCTACTGAACTCCAGAGAATATTATCCTAATCAACTCAGTCTCTCCTCAGATGTCAGTTCTGCCATCCCAGGGAACAGTCGGGTAAACCTTCGCCGCACTCCCTATATAGCAAGTACATCCTTGCTCAGATAAGGAGACCAAAAGTGAACACTACATCCCAGGTCTCACCAAGGCCCTGTACAATTGCAGCAAGACATCCCTGTTCCTGTACTCGAATCCTCTGGCTATGAAGGCCAACATACCATTTGCCTTCTTTACCACCTGCTGCATCTGCATGCTTGCAGCAACTGGTGTACAAGGACAACAAGGTCTCATTGCACTTCCCCTCTCTCAATTTATAGCCATTGAGGTCATAATCTGCCTTCCTGTTTTCACTACCAGACTGGATAACCTCACATTTATCCACATTATACTGCATCTGCCATGCATTTGCCCACTCACTCAGCTTGTCCAAATCACACTGAAGCATCTCTGCATCCTCCTCATAGCTCACCCTCCAAACCAGCTTTGTGTTATCTGCAATTTTGGAGGTATTAAATTTAGCTCACTCATCTAAATCATTAACATATATTGTGAATAACTGAGGTCCCAGCACTGATCCCTGCAGTACCCCACTAGTCACTGCCTGCCATTCGGAAAAAGGACCCATTTATTCCTCCTCTTTGTTTCCTGTCCGCCAACCAGTTTTCTATCCATCTGAATACACTACCCCCAGTCCCAAATGCTTTAATTTTATACGCCAATCTCTTATGTGGGATTTTGTCGAAAGCCTTCTGAAAGTCCAAATAAACCACATCCACTGGCTCCCCCTCATCAACTCTACTAGTTACATTCTTGAAAAATTCCAGTAGATTTGTCAAGCATGTTTTCCCTTTCATAAATCCATGCTGACTCTGTCCGATTCTGCCACTGTTTTCCAAGTGTGCAACTATTACATTTTTTATAATTGACTTTAGAATTTTCCCCACTACCGATGTCAGGCTGACTGGTCTATAATTCCCTGTTTTCTCTCTGCCTCCCTTTTTAAATAGTGGGGTTACATTTGCTACACTCCAATCTGTAGGAACTGTTCCAGATTCTATAGAATCTTGGAAGATGACCACTAATGCATCCACTATTTCTAGGGCCACTTCCTTAAATACTCTGGGATGTAGATTATCAAGCCCAGGGGATTAATTGGTCTTCAATCCTTTCAATTTCCCAACACCATTTCCCTACTAATACTGATTTATTTCAGTTCCTTCCTCTCATTAAACCCTGTGTTCTCCAACATGTCTGGTATGTTATTAGTGTCCTCTTTTGTGAAGACAGAACCAAAGTATGCATTTAGTTGGTCAGCCATTTCTTGGTTCCCCATTATAAATTCCCCTGTTTCTGTCTGTAAGGGACCTACTTTTGTCTTCAGCAATCTTTTTCTCTTCACATACCTATAGAACCTTTTATAGTCAGTTTTTATGTTCCCTGCAAGCTATCTCTCATACTCTATTTTCCTCTTCTTAATCAATCCCTTGGTCCTCCTTTGCTGAATTCTAAACTGCTCCCAATCCTCAGATCTGTTATTTTCTCTGGCCAATTTGTATGCCTCTTCCTTGCATCTAATACTATCTCTAATTTTCCTTTTAAGTCATGGTTTGACCACTTTTCCTGTTTCACTTTTCCACCAGACAGGAATAAACAATTGTTGCAGTTCACCTTTGAATTGAGTGAGAGCACACGGTAGACTGAGAGCAGGGGAGAGAGAATGAGGTGGAGAAAATGTGAGGGAGTGGAGAGATGGGAGAGATTGTGATGTGGGGAGAGTCTGAAGGTGCAGCATGTTTGTGATTGTAGAGAGTGTGAGTTTGTAGAGTGATTGAGGGGTGACAGTGTGAAGGGGAGAGAGTATGAGGTTGGGGAAAGTGTCACGGGTGAAAGTTTGTGACGTGGAGAGTGTTGAGGGGGAAACTAGTGTGATGGTGTAGATTGTGTGAGGAAGAGAGGGTGATAGGCAGAGAGATTGAGAGATTTAGTGTCTATGAGGAGCAGAGAGTGGGAGTACGAGACAGTGTGAGGGCATAGAGAGTGAAGGGGAAGACAATATGAGGGGGAGAGATTTAAGGGGAATAGATTGTAAGCGATACAGAGTGAGGGGTTCACAGAATCACACAGTGCAGAAGAGGCCCTTCGGCCCATCGTGTCGGCACTGACACAAGAAAAACACCTGACCTAGCTACCTAATCACTTTTAGCAGCACTTGGCCCATAGCCTTGAATGTTATGACGTGCCAAGTGATCATCCAGGTACTTTTTAAAGGATGTGAGGCAACTCACCTCCACCACCCTCGCAGGCAGTGCATTCTAGACCCTCACCACCTCCTGGGTAAAAAAACATTTTTTCTCACATCCCCCCTAAACCTCCTGCCCGTCACCTTGAACTTATGCCCCCTTGTGACTTATCCCTCAACTAAGGTGAACAGTTGCTCCATATCCACCCTGTCCAAGCTCCTCAGTCTTCTCTGCTCCAACGAAAACAGCCCAAGTCTATCCAACCTCTCTTCATAACTTAAATGTTTCATCCCAGGCAACATCCTGGTGAATCTCCTCTGCACCCCCTCCAGTGCATTCACATCCTTCCTTTAATGTGGTGACCAGAACTGCACCCAGCACTCCAGCTGTGGCCTAATCAAGGTTCCATACAACTCCAATATGACCTCCCACTTTTGTAATCTATGCCTCAATTGATAAAGGCAAGTGTCCCATATGCCTTTATCACCACCCCACTAACATGCCCCTCCTCCTTCAGAGATCCATCGACACACACGCCAAGCTCCCTTTGTTCCTCAGAACTTCCTAGTACCATGCCAGTCATTAAAGAATGTGAGGAGGAGAATGTGTGAAAGGTGGAAGAGAGAAGGGGGTGTGACAGTGTGAGGTGGAAGGAAGTGTGGGGGGTGCTGGGAAAGTGTGTGAGCGGGCCAATGTAAGGGTAGGGAGATTGTGGAAGAGTTAGGAGATGAGGTTGTAGAGAGTGTGAGGGGGCATGAAGGCAGCTCACCATTATCTTCTCATGGACTAGCAGTGGTGGGCAATGAATGCTTGCCTAGCAGCGAAGCCCAAATCTTGTGAATGAATGAAAAGAAAGTGTTATGGTGTGAGTGTGTGGAGGGGAAGAGAGTGTGAGGTGGAAGAGAATGTGTGTGAGAGCAGAAGGCAGTGAGAGGTACACAGACTGAGGGGGTTAAGAGTGTGAGGGGAATAAAGTATTAGTGGTGTAGAAAGTTTGAGGGGGCGAGAGTATGAGGGGTAAGTGTGTGAGGGGCAGGAGATTGTGACATGGAGAGAGTGTGAGGGGGCAGCGAGTGAGGCTGAAATAGTGTGCAGTTCAAGAGAATGTGAGGGGAGAAAGCATCAGGGGGAGTGTGATGGGTTAGAGAGTTTGAGGGGGGAGAGTGTGAAGTGTACAAAGAGAAAGGGTTACAGGGTCTGAGGGGGAGAATGTTAGAAAGGGTAGAGAGCATGGAGGTGGGACAGTTTCAGGCATAAGAGAGAGTGAGGGGGGGGGGGATTGAGGGGCTAGGGGCAGTGTGAAAAAGGTGTGAGGTGAGGTTGTAGAGACTGAGGGGGAAGAGAGTGTGAGAGTGAGGGAGTGTGTGATGGAAAGAGTGCGGGGGGAAGAGTGTGAGGGGGTGAGAGATCATGAGGTGGAGAGAGGGTGAGCAAGGGACAAAGTGTGAGGGGAGAAAGTGTATAAGATTGTTGAGAAAGAAGGGGTGGCTGTGTGAGGGGGAGATTTTGAGGGGAATGAGAGTGTGAGGGGGGTTGAAAATGAGTGTGTGACTGAATAGAGATTGTGAGGGGGTAAACCATGTGGGGTATAAAGTGATAGAGGTGGAGAGTGTGTAAGGGCATAGAGTTTGTTAGGGGGACAGAGTATCACGGAAGAGAAGGTGGGTGTTAGTGATTTTGAAGGGCAGAGTATGAGTGGGGTAAACATTGTGAGGACATAAAGAGTGAGCAGGAGATAGTGTGAAGGGGAAAGAATGTGAGCAGGAGAGAATGAGGGGGGTTAGAGAGTGTTGGCAGCAAAGAGAGTGTGAGGGGGTTCAGAGTGTGAAGGGATTTGGAGTGTGAGGTGGTAGGGAATATGATGGGGAAAGCATGTCTTGGGAAGAAAGTGTGAAGGGGTAAAGCGAATGAGGTGAAGAGGTTGTCATGTGAGGTTGGAGAGAATGTGATTGTGTAGCAAGGAAGAGTGGGTAGTGACTTGGGGGGGGGGCGGGGGGAGAGTGTGTGAATTTGAGAGCGTGGGAGTGCAAGAGAGTGAGAGGGGATAGGGAATGTTAGAGGAGAATGAGGGTCGGGTAGAAAGTGTTACATGCTTAGAAAGTGTGACAGAGAGTGTGAAATGGTGGATAGAGAGGTGGTTGTGAGAATGTTTCGCCTTTGAAATAACCACGAATTGTCTGAAACACCAAATAAAGGAAGCAAAGGACACCTACCATGTGACAAAATGAGGAAAATAAATTGTAGTCCTGAGAGGCTAAAGTGCTGGTGTGGTTAAGAGATGGCAGCTCTTTCTCTGACCGACTTGGTGGCTCTTAAAAGAGCCTTTGTCGCACTTGGTGCTGAGGTGGGGTGTTTAGGCGCGCTCCCCGCGGATACGGCGCGCCAGCTGGATGTCTTTAGGCATGATGGTGACCCGCTTGGCGTGGATGGCGCACAGGTTGGTGTCCTCAAAGAGCCCCACCAGGTAAGCCTCGCTGGCCTCCTGCAGGGCCATAACGGCCGAGCTCTGGAAGCGCAGGTCGGTCTTGAAGTCCTGAGCGATCTCCCGCACCAGGCGCTGGAAGGGCAGTTTGCGGATCAGCAGCTCGGTGGATTTCTGGTAGCGGCGGATCTCCCGCAGAGCCACAGTGCCGGGCCTGTAGCGATGGGGCTTCTTCACGCCGCCTGTGGCTGGAGCGCTCTTGCGGGCAGCTTTGGTCGCCAGCTGCTTGCGGGGAGCTTTCCCTCCGGTCGACTTGCGCGCTGTCTGCTTGGTCCTGGCCATGATAACAAACGCTGTTGAACACAGACTCTGAGAATGATGAAGCCGCTCTGTGTCTGTCTATTTAAGACATTGTCCGTCACCGCCCTCCTCTCCTGATTGGATGCAGCGCAATCCCGCCGAGAAATTTGAAAAGAGCAGCGGGGCTGCATGGATTTCTGGGCCCTGATTGGTGGAGCAGCAACTGACAGTTCATCATTTTCAAAATGCGCGCCAATTTCAGAGGGACGCGTAACTGACATTAAAACAAACCAAGTTTGAAGGCAGGAAAAGTCAATCTGAATTATAAAATATAATAAAATCTCAATGGTTGTGTCTCCCATTTTTTGATCCAGGTTCCGACTTCCTGCATCGGAACTCGGATTAAATTCTAATTCATTCCCTGGTCGGTTTGCAACAGGCTGGAATAAAGCTCCTATTGACGTGAAAATTTGGGATTCACACGGGATTAACTGAAATTAAAATAAACATAGTTTGAAGGCCGTTGAAATAAATTTCAATTGATAAATATCTCAAGGTCTCAATGTTTGAGAGTCCCATTATGTTCGTAGATCCGACGTCCGGCCTCTCAACACGAATTAAATTCTCATTCATTCCCTGATCAGTTTACAGCAGACTGGATAAAACTCCTATTGATGGGCGAAATTTTGGGTCTCACATATAAAACTAATCAACGGTATCGGTTTCTTCATGTCAAAGCGCTGCTGGTGTTAAAGAAAGAATGGTGTAGCCCCTGTGTCTAGTGTTTTATTAGTGGGGGAGGCTGTGTGTGTGGGGGGTTTGCGCTCACTTTATGTTAACCATTTGTATCTCCAAATTTATTTATTTGAACTATTTTCCACAATATGCATAAATGTATCTTTACAGTTCAAACCATGCACCAAAAGCAGAACTTCCACTTCACGCTTCCGTTCGGCTTGGGATGCAGAATCGAAGTGATTAACAGGATTATATGTTTCACTCAGTAAATCGGAAATATTCTGTCATGCTTGCAGCAAAATCTGTTTTAAACATATTCCGCGGCAGGGGACATTCAACATTTGCCTTACATTGCGTGTAGATTAGGATTCTTTCATTGATCGTTCTGAAACAGGCCAGAATAAAGCTCTGTTCAGTGCTTACTGGAACATGCTGCATCGATACAGGCTGATCCATATAAAGCTCGTATACTGGTACCTCCCAGGCCCTGTCATGATTCAGAGACTCGGGAAGAGAAAGCGAAGAAAAAAGACAGGTTGAAAATGTTGCGAATAAGCGAGAATATTGTGTCTCAAAATAGCTACTCCTGATCAAATTATCTTTATCTAGTGAACACGGTGTTAGTTTGGGAGCTGTCACCAAAGCTTGGAGTCGAGCTTCGAGAAATAGAAAGGAAGTGAATTACTGAAAACCGAACTAAAATAAAGCATGAAACCTTGTAGTGACTCACGATAGTATTGGGAAAGGAAAATGCGCGGATGGTAAAGCTGTGTATTTATAAAACTACATCTCGTCTTCCCTCTGCCGCTCGAAGGTCTCCGCTCTCAATGTGAGGTTGTGGGCGGCTCTTAGAAGAGCCTTTGGGTTTTGTTATAGAGTCGGGTCGAGTTGTTCAGCCGCCGAATCCATAGAGAGTGCGGCCCTGGCGTTTCAGAGCGTACACCACATCCATGGCGGTGACCGTCTTCCGTTTGGCGTGCTCGGTGTAGGTGACAGCATCCCTGATCACATTCTCCAGGAAAACCTTCAGCACCCCGCGGGTCTCCTCGTAGATCAGGCCCGAAATGCGCTTGACACCGCCACGGCGAGCCAGGCGGCGGATGGCCGGTTTGGTGATGCCCTGGATGTTATCGCGAAGCACTTTGCGATGCCGCTTCGCTCCACCTTTCCCCAGTCCTTTGCCTCCTTTCCCTCTGCCAGACATGATGCTTCTTCAGTCAAATCGTTGCTGAATGAGTGGGGAAACTGCTTCACGTTCCGCTTTTATACAGCCCGCCCCGACCTGGCTGAGAAACGGAGAGTCAGAGAGAGAGAGAGAGAGAGAGAGAGACTGAGAGAGAGAGAGAGAGGCGGGGCGAGACAGCCTGAGTGACAGTCAGGGCAATGTCTCTGGTAAAACACCCCATCCTCCTGCCTGCCCGAAATACATTTATTTATCAAATTCTCAAGAGAGCTGAAAAGTAAGCATTTAAAGTAACCTAAACACGCCAATATCATACATCAGCTAGTTAGAAAGTCGTATTAATATCAATACTGTCAGTAATATCCCCGCCTTAAAACCACACTTTCTATAGTCAGATGCCTGCTTCTATTTCAATCCTTGTAGTATTCTATACTCAGACAGCTCTAGACTCACTCCTCACACTTCCCTCCACTCCGCCAAAAGGGATTGAGAAATTCGCTGACACCTCATCCAACAGATTTAGATAAAATATATTGGTATTGGGTATTAGTTGTGAGGCGGGGATTTATTCCCCTATCACTCTGTTGCAGACTTTCACCATGAAAATGTGAATAAAGGAACGAAGACAAATTTTTAATGCACTCTGACACATCCCGATTATGGACCTGTAAGGTCTTCCATGTGTTTATTGCATAGTTGGGAGGGGTCGAGTGAAGATTGTGTCAGTGAGTGAGCGGGATAATAGGATTCACGTGGGAGGAAAAAAAAACATTTCCATCTGGAATCTGCTCCCAGCTCCGAGACAGGGATCAAATGATCAGGGGACCAGCTCTTTCATGTGAAATGTGGGTGGCTCTGAGAAGAGCCTTTGGGTTTCAGAGGTTTAAAATTTACTCGGGATCTTTCCCTTCTTTCCTGTCTTTGCTTATCTCGTTTTGGGCTTGGCCCTCGCCTTGGCCACTTTTTTGACGCCCAGCACCTTCTTGGCAGGAGACTTTTTCTTGGGGGCTGCTTTCTTCACCGGCTTTTTTGGAGTTGCCGACTTCTTGGCTGCTTTCTTGGCTGCTGCTTTCTTCGCTGGGGATTTCTTGGCTGCTGCTTTCTTGGCTGGGGATTTCTTAGCTGCTGCTTTCTTGACTGTAGTTTTCTTGGCCGCTGCTTTCTTTGCTGTCACCTTCTTGGCTGCCGCTTTCTTCACTGGAGATTTCTTGCCAGCTGCTGCCTTCGCCTTCTTCCCCACTTTCCCCTGGGGTGTGTTCTTAGGGACTTTGAAGGATCCCGAGGCGCCCGTGCCCTTGACCTGAACAAGGAAGCCATTCTTCACATTCCTCTTGATGCTTTGCTTGATCTGGAAGCCGAGTTTATCCACATCCAGCCCTTTGCCGCGCAGCGCCTTCTTGATGGCGGGCAGCGACATCCCCTTGCGATCGCTGCAATCCGCCACAACCTTGAGGATCTGCTCGCCCAGCTTGGGACCGGCTGCTGCGCTCCGGGGAGCCGCCTTCTTCTTCTTCTTGGGAGTCTTGACCTGGGTGGTGGGAGCGGCTGGAGGAGCCGTTTCGGCGGCTGCGGTGTCGGTCATGTTCCGGGACTCTGCACAAAAAAGTGTCTCTGTCAATGTGAACGGGGTGAGAAATGAAGCCGCTGGTGGCGGCACTGAGCAACTTAAAGGCAACGAGCGGACGGGGCGGAGACAAGCTGCTGTCAGCTCTAGGCTGCTGCTGCATCTCTGTGTTTCTCTCTCCTCACAAACTCCCCAATTCCATGGAAATTCCGGCTCTCCAGTGTCCCAGACTGAATCCTTCTTATCTCTGACATTGTAATGATTGCTGTCGAAAATATTTTTCGCGAACTGAGTACTCCAATTTCGATTAAAGCCCGATATACTGCCGCTCTTTGACCCGATTGCTGACATGTCCTCTACTTTTAGACTGAAATCTAGAAAACAACACAGAAATCCTCTTGAAATCTCACGTTGGGGTTACGCTAGGTAACAGGGGGAATTTTTGAATGGAAAATATTTTTACTTTAGGACAGCGGGACTCGGAAATCTCATGATCAGAACGAACAGACAAACACAGTTTCATTCCTCTGACTAGCACGCCACTCCCAAAACTCTGTTACACAACGTTCACATCTACATCTCCACAGGCTGAAACTACTATCTAAAGTATGGGTCTCAGGAGAGAATTGCCCCCCTTTTCGAATTTTGCTCGTCTTTCTGTTAATTTGCTGTAGGTTTTAAATTCAGAAAAAAAAGAAAACATTTTACAGTTTGAAGCATGGGACCCGGAGACTCTCTGATTTGCAGATTCCGTGGAAGAGCCAATCACATGTAATTTCAGGCAATTATCTGAATAGCTCACATCAAGATGATTATTCCAGGTGACAATATAAATTATCTGCTCCCGGTCCCTCCAGATCTCTCTGGTTAAGTTGCTCCTCTTGAACTGACAGGTCACAATTTCACAGTTTGCAATGTACCCCAATCTCAACAACCAGAGCGGGCCAGTTATATATGAATATGCACTCGCGGATAGTCAGGTTCCTGGCAGGGACAGAGATTTTCAAAACACACTTCGATTTTTTTATTAGAGATAATCAAATGAAATTTCAGAGCTGAATTTCTGAGAGGGAAGAGAACACTGATGGTCACTGATATCATTGGAGGACGGATCACAGCGTCAGTAACATTCACAGCACCAGAAGTTGAGAGGGGTGGGGGGCCGAAAAGGAGCAACATTGAATTGAGAGAGAGGGAGCATGAGTGAGAGAGAAATGGAGAGTGGGAGAGAGAGGCAGACAGAGGGAGAGAGTGGCACACACACAGATAGGCTAGTGCTTTTGGACAAGTTTAAACAAATTCGGCAGGGGGAGGGAACACAGAGTGTTAGCAGAATAGGGACACATCATGATCCAGTAAAACAATTAAGTCACAGAAAGTATAGCTGCAATAAGCTTCGGGGGAGTAAGGCAAGGCTAGATGGCCTCTACTTTAGTGCCAGGGGTGTTGCAGGTAAAACAGATGAGTTAAGGTTGCCGATTGAGAGGTGGAATTGTAATATAGTAGACATCACTGAATGTGGTTGAGGGAAGGGCTGGATTGGCAGCTCAACATTCCGGGATATAGCATCTTCAGGCGAGACAGAGGAGGGGTTCAGATAGCAAGAGGCGTTGTGTTAGCTGTTAAGGCATCAGTTACTGCAGTGAGGATGTATCTAATGAAGCTTTGTGGCTGGAGTTTAGGATTAAAATGGGTTATCCACATTATTAGGTGTTTAGTATAGCACCCCAGTTACTCAGCGGGAAATTGAGGAGCAAATACCTGCGCAACTTTGGGAGGTGTGTAAAAACAATAATAAAGGGTAATTATATTTAGTGATTTCAACTTTCCCAAGATTAATTGGCATAGAAATAGTGTTACGGGGTTGGACGGAGTTGTTTTCTTGAAATATGTACAGGAGAACTTTGTAGGTCAATATGTCGAGATTCCAACAAGGGATGGTGCAGTGCTGGACCTAATTCCGGGGGCTGAAGCTGGATAGGTGGCTGAGGTGGTGAAGGGCGAGCATTTCAGTGATAGCGACCACAGCATGGTACAGTTTAAGTTTGTTATGGACAAAGAAATCGACAACTTGTATGAAAATGTTTTGGTTTGGGAGAGAGTGGATTTTGGTAAAATAAGGCAGGATCTGGTCAAGGAAGATTGGGAACAGTTACATGTGGGAAAATATAGAGCGGAACAGTGGGGAGTGTTCAAACAGAAAATGGGGAGGGTAAAGGCTCAACATGTTCCCTCGAGGGTGATAGGAAAGAGTAACAAGCCCAGAGAACTATGGTTGCCCAGAGATATTCAGGTTATGATGAGAAGAAAAAGGGAGCATTTTAGCAGGTACAAGGGAAGCAAGTCAGCAGAGGCAATAGTAGATTGAAGACAGTGCCGGGTGGAGCTTAAGAAAGCAATTAAGAGAACAAAGAGGGGATATGAGACAGCTCTGGCTGGTAAAAGTAGGGAAAATCCAAAGCTATTCTATAAGTAGATCAATGGTAAGAGGATAACCAGGGAAAGAGTAGGGCCCATATGGGACCAAGGGAGCAAACTATGGGTGGAGCCAGAGGACTTGCTAGAGCATTGAATGAATACTTCACGTCTGTCTTCACACAAGAGAATGAGGATGAAGTTATCGAACTCAGAGACTGAGAGGTTCTTAAGTAAATTGATATAGGGAGTAACAAGGTATTGGAGGCGTTGGCAGGTTTGAAATTGGACAAATTTCCAGGTCCAGATGATTTGTGACCTAGACTGCTGGTGGACGCAAGGGAGGAGATCGCAGGGGTTCTGACACCAACTTTTAATTCCTTTCCGGCCATGGGGCAGGTACCAGAGAACTGGAGAACAACTATTGTGGTTTACCTATTTAAGAAGGGTTGTAGAGATAAGCCAATGCGATAAAGGCCAGTGAGTCTCAAGTCAGTTGTAGGGAAGCTATTGGAGAAATTTCTGAAGGACAATATCTATTTCCACTTGAAGAGGAAAGGTTTGATCTGGGATAGTCAGCATGTCTTTGTCAGAGGGAGGTCATGCCTAACAAATTTGATTGATTTTTTTGAGCTGGTGACCAGGGGTGTAGATGAGTGTAGTGCATTTGTTGTAGTCTATATGGATTTCAGCAAAGCCTTTGACAATGTCGCATATGGGAGACTTATAAAGAAGGCAAATGCTCATGGGTTACAGAGTAATTTGATAAGGTGGATTCAAATTTGCTTAGTTGTATGAGGCGGAGGGTGATGACAGAAGGATTATTTAGTGACTGGAAGCTAGTGTCCAGTGGAGTACGAGAGGGTTCTTTGCTCGTCCTGCTATTATTTGTCAATTATTTAAATGACATAGATTACTATGTGGGGGGTGAGATAGTAAGTATGCGGATGGCACAATAATTGGCCCGGCTGTTTAACAGTGAGGTTGAGTTTCATGAGCTACAGGAATATATAGACGGGATGGTAAAATGGGCAGATAAGTGGCCGATGGTATTTAACCCTGAAAAGTGTGAGGTGATACACTTTGGAAGGAGTAATTTGACAGTGAAGTATTCAATGAACGGCATGACACTTGGAAGTTCCAAGGAACAAAGCGACCTTGGTGTGTGTGTCCATAGATCTCTGAAGGCGGAGAGGTATATTAGTGGATTGGGGGAAAAGGCGTATGGGACACTTGCCTTTAACAATCGAGGCATAGATATTAAAAAATGGGGAGATCAAGTTGGAGTTGTATAGAACCTTATTGAGGCCACAGCTGCAGTACTGTGTGCATTTCTGGTTGCCACATTATATGAAGGATGTGATTGTGCTGGAGGGGTTGCAGAGGAGATTCACCAAGATGTTGCCTTGGATGAATGTTATTAAGTTACTAAGAGAGGTCGGATGGACTTGGGTTGTTTCCGTTGGAGCAGTGAAGACTGAGGGGAGACCTGATCGAGGTGTAAAAGATTATGATGGGCTTGGGCAGGGTGCATAGTAAGCAGCTGTTCCCCTTAGTTGAAGGATTAGTCATAAGGGAGCATAAATTCAAGGTGAGGGGCAGGATGTTTAGGGGGGATATGAGGAAAAACATTTTTTACCTAGAGGGTGGTGAGGGTCTGGAATGCGCTGCGTGGGAGGGTGGTGGAGGCGGGTTGCCTCACATCCTTTAACAGGTACCTGGATGATCCCTTGGCACGTCAAAACATTCAAGGGGCCAAGTGCTGGTACATGGGATTAGGTAGGTGAGGTGTTTCTCACGTTCGGTACAAACTCGATGGGCCGAATGGCCTATTTTGCACTTTCATTCGGCGAGAGAGAGAGAAAGGGAGAGCAGTCTCTCAGTTCCTACCATGTGACTAGATAAGATCGATTGGTTTTAATATCTATCATCGAATAGAGGCAGACATATTATCAGCGTTTCAATAGAATATGCGCACATCACAATTAATAATTGTGTTGCAAATATCTGACGGAACCAATAAATATATCAGTAAGTGTTCATGAGTAGATTCCAGGAACGATATTGTTGACTGGTGAGCGAATCCTGAGCAAGATAAATGATAATCATTGGAACTTAGAAGATTGACAGGTTTTCCTTTTGAAACACCGAAGTTTCTGAACCTGATCGATAAAACTAATTGAAAGCTGACAGACCCCCAGCGGTTAGAGATGACGCGATTCAGCTCCCACCAATACTGGGCCAGAAGCAGAACCATTTCTGTCACACAAACAGGAAAGTGCAAGAGGGTGAGGTGAATACTATCCGAAATGTAATGTTCCAAAACCTCTGGAGCTCTCTGGAAAATTTCGTCTCAAATTGTTCGATATGACGCTCAGTGATTGTCAGTTTCAATCTGGTTATATCAAAATGGGTTATATTGCCATCAGATATGAACTTCTGCGCGGCTACAGCGATCACGTAGTTTCACTGGGATAAGGGGAAAAATGCGGTGCCGGAAGTCTGAAACAAAAACAAAAAACACTGGAGAACTCAGCAGGTCTGGCAGCATCTGTGGGGCTGAAAGACAGTCTTTCTCTGCACAGATGCAGACAGACCTGCTGAGTTTTTCCAGGTAATTTTGTTTCTGACATAGATTCACTGGTCGGATTGATTTCCTAAACCGGTGAATGAACAGCAAAGATGCTGCAGGGAACGATATCATTTTGAACTTCATACAAGTATCGACCACCAGCCTAAAACTCTGCACATTCCCCTCAGCCCCAATTGTGATGCTCAAGGTGGAGGACATTGCCCGAGGGGAGGAGCAAAGGTCGTTTGTACTGTGACGTACATTCCCGATAGGCGCATGCGTATTGCTGCTGCGGCCTTCAGTTTCTCAGACATGACTAGAAGAGCGCATGCGCCTCCCTGCTCCCGGTCTCCGCCATTGAAAGCATTTCATTCAGTGAGAGGAAGAGCTTTGTTTCAAAGAGATAGAAATGCAAATATTAGTGCCCAGGTAAGCGACTAAACAGCCTTGTGATTCCAGCTGTGCTCCGGTTTGTCCGTGGAGACACAGAAATCAACTTTGACACGGGGTCAGTTCAGGGAGAACCGGGGCTGTTTTTAAGTGGCGGAGCGAAGCGGGAACAGTTCCGGAACTTGGAGTGAGCGGGTGGACGGGGAGAGGCCTTTCTGGGGCTGTGTGTGACCCTGCTGAGGGAGACACAACCTGAGGAAGCTGCAATTGAAAACTTTGGGATTTTCTCCCCTCAAACCTCTAATGTATATTCCAAGTTTAGCAGCTGATTCATGCAACTTGTTCGCATTTGGAAGGTGAATAGTGGAAACAGGCGGACAATGAGGATGCGGAGCAATCATGTAAAGATCACCTATCGCAGGCACCAGCTTTTCAAGTGAGAAGTGAGAAGTGTTCTAGAAACATTGTAGCAGCGGCTGTTGGTTTCAGTTGACGGCTCTTACAATGGGAGCAGGAGTTTGAAACCTGACCTGCATCAATGTCTCTGTCCCCTCGGGTAGTGACATCCTTGGATCAGAACAGGTCAGGATTGTTTCTGAATGTCACTCAATTGTTTAAAAAGTGCCAAAGCAGGTGCTTTAGTGGAATCAAACATTGTACTATTTTATTGCTTTTTGTGATTTGTAGAGCATTATAAAAAATGATTATCAGTTAACAGTTTACATTGATCTTTCAAAAGCCTCCGCTGATCTTGAGTTACAAGTGATATATTTCTTCTTCTAGGCAAATACATGATGAGATCAGTTTCAAGCTGATGATTCCCCCAGGCAAATTTAAAGTGCAGGCATCTCCTTCTAACTGACAGCAGGTATGATTTTACTCACAGTGAGCAGAGATACAGACAGAACATCATTTCCACCATCACCACGAACAGAAATAGTCAGGGTCAAATTGAAGTCATACCTGAAAAAAAACAACAGTCAAACACTCAGAGGGGAGCTGGGTTGGGTAGACGTTTGGAATAATCACAATACACTCCTACTCAGTACCTCTGAATGGCAGGTCCACCAATTTTAGTCCAAACTCACAGCCATTATCAGATTGAAGTGTACTCAATGCATGTCAGAAGAATGGAACATTGGCTGCAATTTAAATATCAGGGAATAAAGCTGATTGAAATTTCACAATTAATCATTGAATGTACCCAACATTCATAAAGCAACACAATACCTTTAATACCAAAGATCTCATACAATATCATACTTTTATTTTATTCATTACTGAGATGTGGACTTTGCAGGCCAGGCCTGCATTTAATTGCACATGAGAAGGTGGTGGTGACCTGATTTCTTGAACCTTTGCAGTCCCAGTGGTGTAGCTACACCCACAGTTCTGTGGGGCACTGATTTCCAGGAATTTGACACAACAATGGCAGCATATTTCTAAGTCAGAATGATGAATGCCCGGAAGGGGAACTTCCAGGTGGTGATGTTCTCATCTATCTGCTGCCCTTGTCCTTCAGGGTCGACAGGGCTAAAATTGCCATTGTCAATCACCTCTTTGTAGCTGTTTGTTACAATTGAGTGGCTAGCTAGGACATGTCAGAGGGCATTTAAGGGTGCGTCTAGAGTCACATGTACAAGGATGACGGATTTCCTTCTTTAAAGCATATTAATGAACTAGATGTGTTTTTACCACAATCGACAATAGTTTCATGGTGATCATTAATTCAATTCATATTTTTATTGATTTCAAATTCCACGATCTCCCACGTCAGGTTTTGAACACAGAGGATTACCCTGGGTCTCCAGATTACTAGCTCAATGTCAATACAACTATGCCATCGCATCCCCAGTTAATGATAAAGTACTTATTCATTAATAGAGACATGCATACACATCACTTGCCAGAGCAATATTCTCAGATTAGTTAAAATGACAGATTTCTACAAACAAGAAAGTTTAAACCTTAACTCACAAAGCAGATATTGACATTGTAAAACCACTGACCCATGCCAGAGATAGAGAGGTGCAGATGAAAATCAATTTTTCCATCACTGACTTTTCAAAACAGGAAGCATGTTGAAAGCTAGAGTAAAATCAAATGGGAAAATGCACCAAAATCTGTAAGTTGCTGAGTAAAACATAACAGCCTGCAACAAAGACCAAGTCATTCAGCCGGGGCTGGTGTGTGGGCTGTTAGGGTGGGGGGGGAGATCCATGCTCACACTCTAAATTGAAAGCTGTAATGTGAACATCACACTCAAGTAACACAGGCTGACATCTTCACAGCAAAATCGACAATGACCTATAAGGTGCATGCAGACCATGGGAAAATACATTACTCACATTCAAGAAAAAAATCGGCATAGACTAAACCACACCTTCTCAAACCAGGTATTGTCAGCAAATGATTAAATTCTCACTCATTTAAAATAACCTGAGTTTCAGCAAAATTTTTCCATGCTCACAATTCTGATCCTGACACAAACAACAGGAAGATGAATCACACTGACATATCAAGGTATTGCATATACAGAACAAAATCTGCACATCCACATATCTGTTACTGAGAGGCAATGAGTAAAGTATGCATTACATGTCAGAAACAATGAATGACAGATGCATCCTCACAATTCAGGCACAGAATGATAGCCACAAGTGCACTACAGTGAGTCAAAGATACGGAGTAAAACCCAGAATCAATTACAAACATTTATAAAATAAAACACACAGTCACCCCACAGCAGCAAATAACTAGGTGCATTTTGAAATCCCCGTGCACAGACACGGAATGAATAAACCCCATGGTAAGATGTTAAAAGGTCAAAGATCCAGTGTGATCCCACATTCACATAATGTAATATAAACAGTGCACAAGAAAGGAATTGCTCCCATACTAAAGACCAGCAGGTAAACACACACACACACACACACACACACACATGCACACACAGACAGACAGACTCAACTGAAATCTGATAATGATATAACATCAAGCCACCATCTCTGCTTGTGCACGAGGGCCAAGGTACTGATTCCCCAGCGAAAATAATCATGCAGCCCTCTGCTTCGAATGGTCATAGGCACATTATTGTTCAAAGAACACAGCAGAACAGCAGTTCCACTGGCACTAAGAGCAGGAATCAGATTCACATTGATCTCAGGTTTTTCATTTAGTCATGTTCAATGCAACAGTCAAATACAACAGGGGAGAGAGAATTCTTCTCCCCAATTCATATTCACTGAATGACGCAGAATGGCAGGGGTCCATCAATCTCATTCCAATACCACTAACATTATCAGATTAAAATGCAGCTCATTCATTTCAGAAGAATGCAGTCTTAGCTACAGATAGACAAACTGACCGAAATGTACAAAATTTATCCTAAGAATGTACCATAGGTTCTCACAGAAGAAAAGATGGAATTCCCCTCCACGATCTCATACTACATTTGGAATAAAGGGAAAGTGTATTTTTAATCAATACAGCATGAATACACAACACATGCCTGCTCAATATTCTAACTATGATTCATAATGTAAGATCATTACAAACTGAATCAATCAGATAAGACATACACAGGATGTGAGTACAAGCATCTCAGTATCATTCACAAACAGTTTTGCCAATTTGCAGCCTTAATGCTACGCATTAGCTGACTCAAAACAATGAATAAAACATGTCTTTGATAAATGCAATTTTTCATGTTTAAAGCTGCATCAGAGGTGGGAAACAGTCCTGGATTAATGTATTGAAGTAATAGTTTTTACAAACATGCATGTGATATATATTATGTACAGAACAAATCTACACAAGTGCAATAGTGGGGTCATATAAACAGAGCATATATTTGAAATATGCAAAAAGCACAATAACTGAGATTTAGGGAACTAATTTCACAAAAGTTATCGTTCACAGGATAAATGCTTAAATTTCATTAAAATTAATTTCAAAACTGCATCCTGTACCAGAGAGAGACAAATAGGAAATGACACCTGCACACTCCCACACAAACACTCACTCACTCACAGACTCATGTACTAACACATACAGACACACATGCAAAGCAAACACACACACACACAGACACACATACATAAACACGCATGCACACAAACTTACACACAAGCCCTCACACACACACAAACACACATATGCATAAACACATGCACACAGAAAGAAACTTGCAATTTCTCTCCCACACACCCATGCAGATATTCACAAACATGCTCACCTATAGACACAAACACTCACACACAAGCACACAAATACAATGAAAAACAGAAATGGAATGGCCAAATGTTCATGAATGTCAAACATGGACATACATACACACACACACACAGACACACACATACAAGATGCATCTGTCAGCACATACATGGAATTTTGACAATATCTAAGCAATTGAATGTTGGGCTGGTAGTTAAGGAGCAGATATTGCGGTATTAATTTAAACATACACAGCTGAAAATTAGCAGGACCATATATATTGGAAGTACAGAAGAACATAAGCACTAGGAGCAGGAGTAGGCAATTCAGCCCTTTGAGCCTGTCCGGCCATTCATTCTGATCATGGCTGATCTCATTTTGCCCTCAGCTCAAATTTACCGCCCTCTGCCCATAACCTTTCAAACTGTTCCTAATTTCAAATCTGCCTATCTCCTTCTATAATTTAATCAGCATCCCGGGATCCACTGCACTCTGGTGTAGTGGATTCCACAGATTCATGACACTTTGAGAAAAGTAATTCCTCCATGTCACTGATTTAAATCAACCACCCATTAGCCTAATACTTTGGCCTCTCATCCTAGAATGTCCCACGAGTGGAATCATCCACTCCATGTCTACTTTGTCTATCCCCTTTAGCATCTTATATAACTGAATTAGATCTCCTCTCATCCTTCCAAACTCTAGCGAGGATAGGCCTAAACTGCTCAAACTCTCCTCATAAGATTGGCCTCGGATCTCTGGAATCAATCTAGTGAACCTCCTCTGAACCCCCTCCAATGCAACTACATTCATCCTCAAGTAAAGGGACCAAAACTGTGCATGGTACTCCAGGTGTGCTCTCACCAATGCCTTGCAGTTGCAACAATCGACAATATCTGTATATTAGCCTACTCATGTCCCTATTTCTTCTGTTCTTATGTTTGTAATTGACATTCTAAAGCATCAGCCATGTATTTACCCACTCAATCAACTTGCCTAAATTGCTTTGAAGACTCTTGGTATCCTCCTCACCACTGACATTCCCACCAAGTTTCATGTTGTCAGCAAATCTGGAAATAATACATCAGCTTTCCTCATGCAAATTATTGTTATAGATTGTGAATAGCTGGGGATTTCATGAATCCAAGTTGACTTTGCCAAGCACCGTAGTTAAGTTCAAAGTGACATTCCTAATAAATTCATACAAATTGTATCATGAACCAGAAGCAATAAACATGCTCATGTGAAAGTTGAAATGGTCAGGTACAAATAAAACCCAGACATACATACCAGAGATTCATAGATACAGGTTAAATCAAAGACCATCATGTGAGAAGTAGCTAATAAAAAAGTTTAATGCAAAATTGGAGAGGTACAGAATGAAGCAATACATCGATGGCAGAAGCTGATGCGACTGATCAACTGGTGCTTTCATACATTGAAAACAGACAAATAGAGATAAATCTCCATTTGCTAACAACAGAGTATATAATTACATAACATTACTGAGAGAATGAGTAAATCTTATATTGGCTTAAAATAGATTAATAGGTACAGAATGTAGTTGAAATACAAACAAAGTGATAATTTTAAGGTATGTTCACATTTAAATGTCAGAAACTGAGAGGTAGACTCAAACACACGATGACCCATTTGACATTGAAAACCCAATGTAATATTCACATTCACATACTAAGCACATTCCAAACATTAACAAATGCCAAGAAAGACCCACACACTGATGTCAGTTATTGACAGATGCAGAATAAAAACTCACATTCTCATGCTACACACTGACGAATAGAGGGGGAGAGAGAAAATAAAAACGCCAATCACTTCCAAGCCAGGAACTGCTATATAAAAGAACATACATCAGAAATTCACAGGGGCTGTCTAACACCAGTACGCATTTACCAGGAACTGACAGAGATCGTTTCAGTCATTTGTAAACAACCCGGAGATCTATAGATACAGGAGGGGTGGGGTCTGGGGATGGGGGTGGAGCTGCCGGTGGGGAATCGAATTCACGTACCTGAATAAGCACACAGCTGTTTAGAACTTACACTCAGTATATGTTTTTTTAAAAACTGGCAGGTAACGAAAAAGGCACCGTCTCTCACACAGCAACAGTCAACACATGCAGTGAAATGAGACAAAAGACCATCAATTACAGAGGAATATCTCTCTTCCTTGCTTGAGAACAACAGGTATGACATAAAATACATCAGTGAATCCCAGGGACCGAGATGTACCCAGTTAGGGTGAATATTGCATTGCAGAAACCATCAAGTGCCGAACAAACACATTGTGTCGATGTGTATGGAGCGGAAGTAGTTGGCCGCTGTCGTAGTCCTTTTAACAGAGGTGAGATTGGTCAGGTTCACGTGCAGCTTCAGGCCCATTGTTTTCTAGATGTTTGATCAGAAAGGGCAAGATCCCTGTTATAGTGAACTGCTGCCCCCTCCTGACAGAAGATGAGTCATGCAACTGCACACGTATACCGCAGAAACACTTGAAATTGGATGATGGAATTGGGAAATGACAGAATCATATGTATGCAATGAAGTATATTAATCAAATTCAAAACTCTATAGTATGATGTGTTCCTACATGCAGATGGTGTAGCATAGGATAGAGTCTGATGGTCAAACAGGGTTTAACGTTTCTGCCTTACGAGCAGTTGACCATAGTTTGATAATCACCTGTTGCAGTGGATGCTTATTGATCATCGTCTCCATGGAAATCAGAGAAAAAGTCCCTGCATAGAAGGAGGTCCCTGCTAACGAGAAAAAAAGATCAGTTAGGATGATCATTCATGTGTTTCCAATGTGAACTTCGGCTTCAGGGTGCTGCCGAACTCATGAAGCAGATATTGACAAGTACAGTGAATATACATAACACCACTCTCATAGTGGGGACTGACAGATACAGAAGAAAGCTGGATTCACGTAACAGGGGCAGACACTTACACTGTAAAAACACAGACAGATGCCAGATATAGAGAGGAGCAGAATAAAATCATTTTTCCATATCCGACTTTCCAAAATAGGAAGAGATTGGGTCCCGAGTAATCCAATGTTATTAGCTAGAATAACATCACACCTGAAAATGTATCAAAATCTGTAAGTTGCTGGTTAAAATATAACAGCTCGTAACAAAGACCAAGAGATACAACCGGGGGTGGTGTGGGTATGTGTGGAGGGGGTGGGGGGGGGGGGGGGGGGGGGGGGGGGGGGGGGTGTAGAGTGGGGGGGGGGGGTGGTGGTGCTGGTTGGTGGGGGGGGGTTTGGGCGAGGTCCATGCTCACACATTAAATTGAAAGCTGCAATGTGAACATCATACTCATGTAATACAGGCTGACATGTTCACAGTAATATCGACAATTAAACTCAAGGTGCACACATAGATAAAGCATAGTCAATACTATCATAAAATAACATGATAGGCATAGAGTGAACCATACTTTCTCATACAAGGGATTGACAGCAAATGATTAAATCCTCACTCAGTTAAAACAACCTGAGTTTCAGCATAATTTTTTCATGATCACATTTCTGAAACTAACAACAGGAAAATGAATCATAGTGAGACATCACAGAATTAGAGAAACAGAATAAAATCTGCACACCCACATACCAGTGACTGAGAGGCAATGAGTAAAATATGCATTGCATGTGAGAAACAATGGATGTAACATGCATACTCACATTTCAGGCACAGGCAGGTGCAGAGTAATAGCCACAAGTGCATTACAGAGAGGAAAATATCAAGAATAAAAGCCCAGAGTCAATTACAAACATTTATAAAATAAAACGCACTATGTCACTGCTGCAAATAACTAGGGACATTTTGAAATCCCCATGCACAGGCAGGAAACGAATAAACTCCATAGTAAGATGTTAAAGAGTGGAAGATACAGTGTGGTCCCAGATTCACATAGCGAAATATAAATAGTGCAGAAGAAATAAATTTCACCCATAATATAGACTGGCAGGTAAATATAAACACACACACACACAGTCATCTGCAATCTCATTATGATATAACATTGAGCCACCATCTCCCCTTGTGCACCAGAGCCAAGGTACTGATTTCTCATCTGAAATAATCATGCAGCCCACTGCTTTGACTGGACATAGGGAAATTTATTGCTCAAAGAGTAGGAACAGAAGAGCAGCTCCACCATCACAGAGAGCAGGAATCAGATTCACATTGACCTCACGTTTCAGATAGACATGTTCAAAGCAACAGGCGAATACAACTGGGAAGACAGAATATTTCTCCCCAATTCACACTCACCGAGCACCGCAGAATGGTACGTCCATCAATCTCAGTCCAAAACCACAAACATTATCAGATTATAAGGCAGCTCATTAATTTTAGAAGAGTGCAGTCTTAGCTACAGATTGAAGTGTACAAAATGAATCCTAAAAATGTACCTTGGGTGTTCACAGTGGAACACATGTAATTCCCCTCCAAAGATGTCATAATATATCTAAAATAAAGAGAAAGTGCAATTTTTATGAATACAGCATGAATATACAACACGTGCCAGGTCAATATTCTCACTATGATCCATTACGTAAGATCATTACAAACTGAATCAAACAGATATGACATACTTAACATGAGTTCCAGCGTCTCATTCACAATGACTTTGGCGGAGTTGGAGCCTGAAGGCTCTACAAAACCAATGAATGAAACTTGTCTTTGATAAATGCAAAGTTTCATGTTTAAATGTGCATCAGAGCCGGGAAACAGTAACAGATTAATGCATTGATGAAATAGTTTTCACAAACATGCAAGGGATACATGTTGGGTAAAGATAAAATCTACACATGTATGATAATGGATTCATATACACAGAGCACAAATTTGAGATACAGAATCAGTACAATAACCGATTTATGGATTTAATTCCAACACAGCTGATGGTCAGAGGGTAGAGAATTAAATTTCATGTAAATTAATTCCAAAACTACATTCTGTACCAGAGAAAGACAAATAGGAAATTAGCCCTGCACACACCCACACAAACACTCTCACACCCACAGAATCATGCTCTAACACAGACAGACACACATGCAAAGTAAACACACACACAAAGAGGCACATACATAAACACAAATGCGCACACCATCTCTTGCACTCATGCACAAACACGTGCATACAGAAAGTTAAACACAGGCGCACCCAAGACCTCACACGCAATCTGACACTCACATGCATAAACAGATGCACACAGTAATAAATTTGCACTTTCCTTGCCACGGACAGTCACACAGATATTCACTAACATTCACACCTACAGACACAAACACAAATACACAAGCATATAAAAACACAAACACAGAAATGGAATGGCCAATAGTTCATGAATGTCAATCAAACACACACGCACACACACGCAATCATATGCACACACACAGCATATGTGAGTACATACATGGAATTTGTACAGTAAGCAATTAAATGCTAGGCTGGTAGTTAAGGAGCAGATATTACTCATACGCATACACAGCTGCAAATTTGCAGGAACATAGTATCAAAAGTTTACTTGCAATGTCTAAGTTAAATCTAACAAGATGGTGAGACACAACTAGGTTAAGATTCTGGACCAGTTACCTAATTTACAAAAATATATAAAAGTGAAATCACTAAAAACACACAAAAATAAAAGTCATATTCACTGAAAGACGGCTGACAGATAAATAATAAATACACCAGACACTGACAGATATAAAATATGTTTCGGCAAGGCACACATGCAAGAGACAGAAAGATATTGAGTGAAATCACATTCAAATGCTAGTAGCTGACTGGCATGAAATTAAAATATACTGTCTATACAGGAAAATGAGAGATATTCTTGGGAATATATTTCAGAAAACAAGAAGACATTAAACTTTAACTCTCCAAATACATACTGACAAGTACAAGAAATAAATTAACACATAGCAGAGACTGCCAAAAATACAATAATATTTATTCCCATAATAGAGACCGAGATTTATAATGTAAAATGAACAACACATCAACAAGACAGAGAGAAACAGAATTAAAGAAATTCTGTTGCACTCAAGACACATATCTAAAACTGGCAATTGGAAGAATGACCCACGCTCACAATGCAGTTATTGACAGATACAGAAGAGATCACAGTCACATGCCACAAACTGACGGAGAGAGTGAGAAAAAAAAAAAGCTCATTTAAAAGTCAGGAAGTGCCAGAAAGTAAAACAACTAGACATTCACATCGACAGGCTAACACTAGCAATCACTTACCAGAACCTGACAGGTACTGAGTCGCAGTCAAATTCAGCATCCTAGAAACTGATTGACTATATGAACAACCACTTGAACTTCACATCTAATTCCAGATGTTGAGACATTCAAATGAAATCCCACATTTGTCACAAATGCAATAACATATTAGATATAGAGTTAATCCAACTCATGCAAAAATCACAGGTACTGAGTGATACACGAAGGGGAAAATATATTCATTCACTTATAATACAAGATACTGGAGGTAACAAAATGAAAGCAGCTCGATCACATGTTCACCACGCTCCGAGTGAAAATGTTTCTGCTCATCACAGTCCTAAATGGCCTTCCCCCTATCCTGAGATTATGAACACTTGTTCTATACTTCCCAGTCAGAGGAAACATCATCCCTGCATCAGGTCTGTCCAGCCCTGTCAGTATTTTAACTACATCCCCCTTTCATTCTACAAAACTTCAGTGAATACAGATCGAAACTGTCCAATTTTCTCCTCATGCAACAACCCTTCCAGCCTATGAATCTGCCTGGAGATCGTTTCCTGCACGGAGGTAACCCTGTATATCCAAATTTCCCAACCTATCATTACTTAAATAAACTCTGCCATTCTTTTTTACATGCCAAAGTGGATAAATTCACACCTATGCACGTTATAGAGTGTCTGCCCTGTTTTTGTCCACTCCCTCATCTCTCAATCTCCATGAACACTCTTAATTTCCTCGGCATCTTTCACCTTCCCTCCTAGCTTTATGTCATCAGCAATCTTAGAAATATTACCTTTGGTTCCTTCATCAAAATAATTGTTGTTTATTCTGAATACTGGGGCCCAGGCACTGATCTCTTTGCTACATCACTTGTCACCTCCTGCCATTCTCAAAAAGATTGATTTATTCCTGCTCTCTGTTTCCTATTTGCTAATCTTTTCTTAATCTATGCCCATATAATATCCCCATCCAGTTCAGTTCAATGAAATACACTAACCTCTTTTGTGGGGCTTTATCAACAGCTTCCTGAAAATCCAAATGCACCATTTCATTTGGTTTTCCCTTGTCTATTTTGCTTGTTACCTCTCCAAAAAAGGTCCAATAGGTTTGTGCAACATGATTTCCTTTCATTGATATTGTCTAGTGTCCTGTAATGACATAATAGACAATTGGTCTGAAATTCCTTGTTTTTCCCTATTTTTTTTGTTGGAATAATAGCCTTTACAGATTAAAGTTCATATTTATATATCATGAAGAGACAGGTATTCCATACACCCATAGCAGGATTTAACAGATAATGTTGGGGGAAAAAAAACGACAATAGGGACATACTCTGATGTTTGCAGCAATGTTGCAATTTTCGACTGAAATATAACATAATGTCCAGGGATTGACATGCACCAGGCAAAATCCACACTGACTTAAAACTGAATGTTGCAGAGATAAAAACAAAAACAGAAACATAATTCGGTGATTTCAATTTAGGAAGAAAAACTTAATATTATTGACCATAGAGTGTCAGTGAATGAAAGCTACATTTCAATACCAGATAATGATGGGTAGGCTTAAGTCCAGAATCACAAAGCCTGCAGAGATTTGTCATTTTTATTTCTTGTCTGGAATACATAAAAACATAAGAAAAAGGAGCAGTTGTAAGCAATTAAACATCTCGATCCTGCCCAGCCATTCATTACGATCATGGCTGATCTCATTTTGGCCTCAACGACATTTTGCTGCCCTCTCCCAATAACCTTTCATCCCGTTACTAATTAAAAATCTGTCTATCTCCTCCTTTAATTTATTCAGCGACCCAGCATCCACTGCAATCTGAGGTATTGAATTCCACACATTCATGACCCTTTGAGGACAGTAATTCCTCCTAATCTCTGATTTAAATCTACCACCATTTAGATTAAAACTATGGCCTTTCCTTATAGAATGCTCCACTAGGGCAAACATTCGATCCATGTCTACTTTGTCTATCCCCTTTAGCATCTTATATACCACAAATATATCTCCTCTCACCCTTCCAAACTCGGGCGACTATAGGCCTAAACTGCTCAATCCCTCCTCACTAGATTAGCCTCGCATCACTGGAATCAATCTAGTGAACCTCCTCTAAACAGTCTCCAGTGCAACTACATTCTTCCTCAAGGGAGTGCACCAAAACTGTGAATACAACGTAAGCTTGCTGCTTCAAAATAAACCCTGCCTTGTTGCATAAATGGAATCAAGCAGAGTCTATCTTTGATCCCTCAAAGATGCTATCCCTCCCCAGCATTATAAAAGTTGATTTGATCAATTCATTCCGTATAAGCCCTGGCGGAGTAGGAAGCCTCAGTTTCAATACTGGCAAATTTACGCCAAAAAAATGTGCACGCCGCTCTTGACACTCACGAAAAGGTATAAAACAAAAGTTTGGATTCTGGAAAATTGGCGCCTTTATTATCTTCTTGTCCAGAGGCAAATCCAGAAACTGACAGTTTCGGGTAAAGTGTAGACAAGGAAAAGAGAGCGTGAAACCTTCTAACATTCTGTAACAGAACTGCTTTAATATTAAGCATTAGAACGACTTGTATAGGAATTTTCCCTTGTTTAGCTAAGACGCTTTCTGTGCGATATTTCCTTCGATTACTTCTTTGGCGGTCGTTTACTATTTGAAATATAAAATCGTTTGTTTAACTGATGATTTGGCGCCTTTAACTTCCGACTTCATACGTTGCTTGCCCGCATTGGTGAGTCAGGCAAAAAGCTGATTGGGAATATGAAGAATATTATGAGCTACAATACAATTGACCAATCAGCTGTGAGCACACCACCATTCCTCCAGAGGGTATAAGAGAACTGAAAGAAGGCGGATATCAGCATTCTCTGTGAAAGTGCGTGTGAGATTGTTACAATGTCTGGAAGAGGAAAGACCGGTGGGAAAGCTCGATCCAAGGCCAGGTCTCGCTCCTCCCGGGCCGGACTGCAGTTCCCGGTGGGCCGCGTTCACAGGCTCCTGAGGAAGGGTAACTACGCTGAGCGTGTGGGTGCAGGAGCCCCGGTCTATCTGGCCGCCGTGCTGGAGTACCTGACGGCTGAAATCCTCGAGCTGGCCGGCAACGCGGCCCGGGACAACAAGAAGACCCGTATCATCCCCAGGCACCTGCAGCTGGCCGTCCGCAACGACGAGGAGCTCAACAAGCTGCTGGGAGGGGTGACCATCGCTCAGGGCGGGGTGCTGCCTAATATCCAGGCCGTGCTGCTGCCCAAGAAGTCCGGCGCTTCTGCAGCCGCCAAGACCAAGTGAAGCGACCATTCTTTAAACTTCTTTAAACCCAAAGGCTCTTTTCAGAGCCACTCACTGAATCAGTGAAAGGGGTGACCTGTTGTCTATCCGGATGTGCGATAACATCCCTATCGATTCGGAATGACATTATAGTTCTAATTCGATCTGTGAAAGCGCTGGTTACAACGAGACGCTGGCGCAGTTGCCTTATTCAGACATCAGGATTCGGTGCTGCATCTATATATGACCAATTGCCAATGTTCAGGGAAAAGTTCATTGGATAATTAACTCATCCCATTTCTAATTAAATGAGTTGAAATTACATACAAATATAAACAGAATCAACGCAAAACCCCAAATGCAGCAGAGGGAGGGAACCGGGTAAACAAAATGAATGAAAATAAATTGTCGCTGTGAGGGTTTTAGGAGCTGCAGCTTTTAATAAGAAATCGCTGCTCTTTCACTGACAGACTAGGAGGCGTTTAAAAGAGCCTTTGTTGCATGTGGAACTAAATCCGGGTTTTAGTGCATGTGTGAACATTCCGATCGCTTCGCATTGAATGATGTGAAATTACATATAAATATATAAACAGTTACTGCTACATGTTACGGATATCAGGGGGTATGTGCTGCATCTATTTATGACCAAACTCCTCTACTAGGAAAAACGTTCCCTTATCATTAAAATAATCGACTTTGAAATGAACTCAGATCGTCTGAAACATCCGGTAAAGGGAAGAAAGGACAGTTACCGGGTGATAAAGTGAGGGAAATAAACTGTAGGCCTGAGAGGCTAAAGTGCTGGTGTGGTTAAGAGCTGGCAGCTCTTTCTCTGACCGACTTGGTGGCTCTTAAAAGAGCCTTTGTCGCACTTGGTACTGAGGTGGGGTGTTTAGGCGCGCTCCCCGCGGATACGGCGCGCCAGCTGGATGTCTTTGGGCATGATGGTGACCCGCTTGGCGTGGATGGCGCACAGGTTGGTGTCCTCAAAGAGCCCCACCAGGTAAGCCTCGCTGGCCTCCTGCAGGGCCATGACGGCCGAGCTCTGGAAGCGCAGGTCGGTCTTGAAGTCCTGAGCGATCTCCCGCACCAGGCGCTGGAAGGGCAGTTTGCGGATCAGCAGCTCGGTGGATTTCTGGTAGCGGCGGATCTCCCGCAGAGCCACAGTGCCGGGCCTGTAGCGATGGGGCTTCTTCACGCCGCCCGTGGCTGGTGCGCTCTTGCGGGCAGCTTTGGTCGCCAGCTGCTTGCGGGGAGCTTTCCCTCCAGTCGACTTGCGCGCTGTCTGCTTGGTCCTGGCCATGATAACAAACGCTGTGGAACACAGACTCTGAGAATGATGAACCCGCTCTGTGTCTGTCTATTTAAGACAGTGTCCGTCACCTCCCTCCTCTCCTGATTGGATGCAGCGCAATCCCGCCGAGAAATTTGAAAAGAGCAGCGGGGCTGCATGGATTTCTGGGCCCTGATTGGTGGAGCAACAACTGACAGTTCATCAATTTCAAAATACCCGCCAATTTCAGAGGGACGAGTAATGGAAATTAAAATAAACCTAGTTTGAAGGCAGATCAAATAAATCTCAATGCACAAATATCACAAGTTCTCAATGTTTGCGATTCCCATTTCGGTCCCAGCACCGACTTCGTCCTTTTGAACGTGGATTAAATTTACATTCATTCCCTGATCGGATTACAGCAGACTGAATAAAACTCCTATTGATGGGCGGAATTTTGGGTCTCACATATAAAACTGATCAACGTTATCTGTTTCTTCATGTCAAAGCGCTATTGATGTTAAAGAGAGAATGGTGTAGCCCCTGTGTCTAGTGCTTTATGGGTGGGGGAGGCGTGTGTGTGGGGGGTTTGCGCTCCCTTTATTTGTATCTCTAAGTTTATATATTGGAACTATTTTCCACAAAATGCATAAACGTATCTTCACAGTGCAAACCATGCACCAAAAGCACAACTTCCACTTCACGCTTCCGTTCTGCCTGGGATGCAGAATCGAGGTGTTTAACAGTACTTTTTGTTTCACTCAGTAAATCGGAAATATTCTGTGTCATGATTGCTGCAAAACCTGTTTTAAACATATTCCGCGGCAGGGGTCACTCAATATTTGCCTTACATTGCCGTGTAGATTCGGATTCTTTCATTGATCGTTCTGAAACAGGCCAGAATAAAGCTCTGTTCAGTGCTTCCTGCAACTAGACAGCATGCTGCATCGATACAGGCTGATCCATATAAAGCTCGTATACTGGTACCTCCCAGGCCCTGTGATGTTTCAGAGACTCAGGAAGAGAAAGCGAAGATAAAAAGACAGGTTGAAAATGGTGCGATGAAGCGAGAATGATGTGTCTCAAAATAGCTACTCCTGATCAAAGTATAATAAATGATGGCCTTTTTCTTATGAACTCGTTTTTAGTTTGGGAGCTGTCAGCCAAGCTTCGATTCGAGGTTCGAGAAGTAGAAAGGAAGTGAATTCCTGAAAACCGAACTAAATTAAACCAATAAACCTTGTGTGACTCACGATAGTATTGTGAATGGAAAATGCGCAAATGAAAAAGCTGTGTTTTTATAAAACTACATATCGCTTTCCCTCTCCGGTTCTGAGGCCACTTGCTCTCAATGTGAGGTTGTGGGCGGCTCTTAGAAGAGCCTTTGGGTTTTGTTATAGAGTCGGGTCGAGTTGTTCAGCCGCCGAATCCATAGAGAGTGCGGCCCTGGCGTTTCAGAGCGTACACCACATCCATAGCCGTGACCGTCTTCCGCTTGGCGTGTTCGGTGTAGGTGACAGCATCCCTGATCACATTCTCCAGGAAAACCTTCAGCACCCCGCGGGTCTCCTCGTAGATCAGGCCCGAAATGCGCTTGACACCGCCACGGCGAGCCAGGCGGCGGATGGCCGGTTTGGTGATGCCCTGGATGTTATCGCGAAGCACTTTACGGTGCCGCTTCGCTCCACCTTTCCCCAGTCCTTTGCCTCCTTTTCCTCTGCCAGACATGATGCTTCTTCAGTCAAATCGCTGCTGAATGAATGGGGGAGCTGTTTCACGTTCCGCTTTTATACAGCCCGCCCCGATCTGAGTGTGAAAGGGAGAATTAGAGAGAGAGAGAGAGACAGAGAGAGAGGCGGCCGAAACAACAGAAGTGACAGTCAGGGCAATGTCTCTGGTAAAACAGCCCCTCCTCCTGCCTGCCCGAAATACATTTATTTATCAAATTCTGAAGAGAGCTGTACAAAAAAGCTTTAACCGTACCTGAAATCCTTTAACTGCATAAAACAGCTAGTTCGGAAATCGTAGGTACTAAATCCAAACCTCACAGTAATATGCCCACCTCGATACTGCATTTCTATTAAAAGTCAAATGTCTGCATCTATTTCAATCCCTCTCCCATTCTATACCAACACACCTCTAGATTCGCCTCCTACCCCTCCCCTCCACACTGCCAAAAGGGATTGAGAAATTCGCTAACACCTCTTCCAACAGAATTAGAGAAACAAAAGGTATGGGCCTTAGTTGTGAGACGGATTTAGGAGCGATGCTCATTCCATTTGCAGCCTGAAAATGTGACTAAAGAAAAGATAAACTTTGAATGCAATCTGACACATCCCGGTTAGTGAGCTGTAAGGTCATCCCTGTTTTTTATTGCATAGTTGGGGAGGGGTCGAGTGGAGAGTGTGTCAGTGACTGAGCTGGAAAATAGGATTTACGTGGGAGGAAAACGAAATATTTCCATCTGAAATCTGCTCCTAGCTCCGAGACAGGCATCAAATGATCAGGGGATCAGCTCTTTCATGTGAAATGTGGGTGGCTCTGAGAAGAGCCTTTGGGTTCAGAGGTTTACAACTTGCTCGGGACCTTTCCCTTCTTTCCTGTGTTTGCTTATCTGGTTTTGGGCTTGGCCCTCGCTTTCGCCACTTTTTTGACGGCCGTCACCTTCTTGACAGGAGACTTTTTCTTGGGGGCTGCTTTCTTCACCGGCTTTTTTGGAGTTGCCGACTTCTTGGCTGTTTTCTTGGCTGCTGCTTTCTTGGCTGGGGACTTCTTAGCTGCTGCTTTCTTCGCTGGGGATTTCTTGGCTGCTGCTTTCTTGACTGGAGTTTTCTTGGCCGCTGCTTTCTTTGCCGTCACCTTCTTGGCTGCCGCTTTCTTCACTGGAGATTTCTTGCCAGCTGCTGCCTTCGCCTTCTTGCCCACTTTCCCCTGGGGTGTGTTCTTAGGGACTTTGAAGGATCCCGAGGCGCCTGTGCCCTTGACCTGAACCAGGAAGCCATTCTTCACATTTCTCTTGATGCTTTGCTTGATCTGGGAGCCAAGTTTATCCACATCCAGCCCTTTGCCGCGCAGCGCCTTCTTGATGGCGGGCAGCGACATCCCCTTGCGATCGCTGCAATCCGCCACAACCTTGAGGATCTGCTCGCCCAGCTTGGGACCGGCTGCTCCGCTCCGGGGAGCCGCCTTCTTCTTCTTCTTGGGAGTCTTGACCTGGGCGGCGGGAGCGGCTGGAGGAGCCGTTTCGGCGTCTGCGGTGTCGGTCATGTTCCGGGACTCTGCACAAAAAAAGTGTCTCTGTCAACGTGAACGGGGTGAGAAATGAAGCCGCTGGTGGCGGCACTGAGCAACTTAAAGGCAGCGAGCGGACGGGGCGGAGACAAGCTGCTGTCAGCTCTAGGCTGCTGCTGCCTCTCTGTGTTTCTCTCTCCTCACAAACTCCCCAATTCCATGGAAATTCCGGCTCTCCAGTGTCCCAGACTGAATCCTTCTTATCTCTGACATTGTAATGTTTGCTGTCGAAAATATTTTTCGCGAATTGAAGACTCCCATTTCGATTAAAACCCGATTTTCTGCGGCTCCTTCACCCGATCGCTGACATGTCCTCTCCTTTTCGACTGAAATCTACAAAACAACACAGAAATGCTCTTGAAATCTCACTTTGGGGTTACGCTAGGGAACAGGGGTAATTTTTGAATGGAAAATATTTTTATTTTTCGCAAGCGGTACTCGGAAATATCATGATCAGAACGGACACAAAAACACAGTTTCATTCCTCTGACTCGCCCGCCCACTTCCAACGCTCTCTTGCACAATATTCACATCTACATCTTCACAGAGTGAAACTACTATCTAACCTAAGGGTCTCAGGAGTTAATTACCACTCTTTTGGAACTTTGCTTGTCTTTCTATTAATTTGCTGAAGATTGTAAATTCAGAAAAAAAAATCACAATCTGAGACATGGGACCCGCAGATTGTCTGATTAGCAGATTCCGTGGAGGAACCAATCATATGTGACTTCAGGCTATTATCTGAATAGCTCACATCAAGTATTTATTTCTGGCGACAATATAAATTATCTTCTCCCGGTCCCTCCAGAACTCCCTGTTTATGTTGCTCCTTCAGCACTGACAGGTCACAATTTCACAGTTTGCAACGTACACCTCTCTCGACAACCAGAGCGGGCCAGTTATGTATGATAAAAACAAAAAAACTGCGGATGCTGGAAATCCAAAACAAAAACAGAATTACCTGGAAAAACTCAGCAGGTCTGGCAGCATCGGGGGAGAAGAAAAGAGTTGACGTTTAGTCAACTCTTTTCTTCTCCGCCGATGCTGCCAGACCTGCTGAGTTTTTCCAGTTATGTATGAACCTGGACTCGCGTATAGTCACGTTCCTGGCAGTGACAGAGCTTTTGAAGACACGCTTCGATTTTTTATTAGAGATAATCAGATGAAATGTCAGACCTGAATTTCTGAGAGGGTGGAGAACACTGAAGGTGTCACAAATATCAGTGGAGGTCGGATCACAGCATCAGTATCATTCACAGCACCTGAGGTACAGAGATGGGGTGGCGAAAGTGAGCGAGAATGTAAAGAGAGAGAGGAAGCAACAGTGAATGAGAGAGAGATAGAGAGTGGGAAAGAGAGAAAGAGAGAGTGAGAGTGCGACACAAACAGTTAGGCTAGTGCAGTTGTGCGAAATTTAAACTAATTTGGCAGGGGGAGAATGTTAGCAGTATAGGGACACATGAGAATCCAGAAAAAAAATCAAGTCAGAGGGAGTACAGCTGCAATAAATTTCAAAGGAGTAAGGCAAGGCTGAATGGCCTCTACTTTTGTGCCAGGAGTATTTCAGGTAAAACGGATGAGTTAATGGTGAGGATTGACACGTGGAATTGTGATATAGTAGCCATTACTGAGATGTGCTTGAGGGAAGGGCAGGATTGGCAGCTCAACATTCCGGGATATGGCATCTTCAGACGAGACAGGGGAGGGGGGGTTCAAAGTGGAGGGCACGTTGCATTATTAATTAAGACGTCAGTTACTTCAGTGAGGATGCATCTAATGAAGTTTTGATAGTAGAGTTTAGGATTAAACAGGGTCAACCATGTTATTAAGTGTTAATTATAGACTCCCAGATAGTCAGCGGGAAATTGAGGAGCAATTATGTGTACAAGTTGTGGAGGTTTGTGAAACGATAGCAGTAGGGTAATTATAGTAGGTGATTTCAACAATCCCAAAATTAATTGGGATAGACATAATGTTAAGGGCTTGGATGGAGTGGATTTCTTGAAATGTGTACAGGAGAACTGTTTAGGTCAATATGTAGAGAGTTCTAAAAGTGATGGTGCATAGCTGGACCTAATTCTAGGGAATGAACACGGACAGGAGTCTGAAGTGTTGGTGGGCGAGCATTTTAGTGATAGCGACCACAACATGGTACAGAGTAAGTTTCTTATGGAAAAAGAAATCGAAAAGTTGCAAGAAAAATATTTTGAATTGGGGTAGAGTGGATTTTAGTAAAATAAGGCAGGATATGACCAACGTAGACGGGTAAGAGTTAATTGTGGCGAAAACTACAGAGGAACAGTTGGGGGGGGGGGGGGGGGGGGGGTGGTGGTGTTCAAAAATGAAATGGGGAGCCTATAAGCTCAACATGTTCCCTCTATGTTGACAGGAAGGATTAACATGCCCAGAGACCTATGGGTGACCAGATATATTCAGGATATGATGAGAAGGAAAAGGGAGACTTTTAGCAGGTACAAAGGGAGCAAATCAGCAGAGGCAATAGTGGAGTACAGAGAGTGCAGGGTGGAGCTTAAGAAGGCTAAAAGGAGAACAAAGAGGGGATATGAGAAAGCTCTGCCTGGTAAAAGTAGGGAAAATCCCAAGATATTCTATAAGTATATGAATGGGAAGGATATTACCAGGGAAAGAGTAAAGCCAATATGAGACCACCTGGGCAATCTATGGGTGGAGCCAGAGGAAAGAGCTAGAGCCTTGAATGAATACTTCAAATCCATCGTCACTTAAGCGAATGACGATGAAGGTGTCTAACTAGGCAAAAGAGTTTGCAAGGTTCTTAAGCAAATTGATCTCTGGAGTGACAAGGCTTTGGAGGTGTTGGCAGGCTTAAAAGTGGAAAAATATTCCAGGTCCAGATGATTTTTGTCCCAGACTGCAGAGGGAAGAAAGGGAGGAGATAAAAGCGACTCTGTCCCGAATTTTTAATTCCACTCTGGGCACGGTGGTGGTGCCCGAGGACTGGAGAACAGCTAATGTGGTTTTGCTTTTAAGAAGGGTTGTGGAGATAAGCTAGCGAACAAGAGGCTAGTGATTTTCACGTCAGTGGGAGATAAACTATTGGAGAAATTACTGAAGCATAATAATTATCTGCACTTGGAGAGGCAAGGTTTGATTAGGGATATTAAGCATTTCATTGTCAGTGGCAGATCATCCCTAACAAATTTGTTTGACATTTATGAGTAGGTAACGAGGTGTGTAGATGAGGGTAGTGCAGTTGATGTAGTTTATTTAGATTTCAGCAAAGCTTTTGACAAGGTCCCACATGGGAGACTTATAAATAAGACAAATGCACATGGGATTAAAGATAATTTGATAAGGCAGATTCAAAATTGGCCGAGTTGTGGGAGGCAGAGGATGATGACAGAAGGATGCTTTAGTTATTGGAAGCCCAGTGGCGCACCAAATGGGTCTGTTCACAGATCCCTAATATTTGTCAATTATAGGACCGACATAGATGACTATGTGGGGGCTAGGATTAGTAAGTTTGCGGATGACACAACAATTGGCCGGGTGTTTAACAGTGGGGTTGAGTGTCTTGGGCTACAGGAAGATATAGATGGGATGGTCAAAAGGGCAGATAAGTGGCAGATGGTACTTAACCCTCAAAATTGTGAGGACATACACTTTTGAAGTAGTAATTTGACACAGCAATATTCAATGAATGGCATGGCACTTGGAAGTTTTGAGGAAGAAAGGGACTTTGGCTTGTGTGTCCATAGATTTCTGATGGCGGATGGGCATGTTAGTGATGTGTTGAAAAATGCAGATCTGAAAATTGCCTTTATCAATCGGGGCATAGATTACAAAGGTAGGGAGGTCATGTTGGAGTTGTATAGAATCTTGGTTTGGCCACAGCTGGAATACTTTGTGCAGTTCTGGTCACCAAATTAAATGAAGGATGTGATTGCACTAGAGGGGTGCAGAGGAGATGCACAGGAAGTTGCCTGGGATGAAATATGTAAGTTATTAAGAGAGGACGGATAGACTTGGGTTGTTTACGTTGGAGCAGAGAAGACTGAGGGGTGACCTGATCGAGGTGTACAAGGTTATGAGAGGCATGGACAGGGTGCATAGGGAGCAGTTGTTCCCCATAGTTGAAGGGTCAGTCACAAAAGGGCATAAGTTCAAAGTGAGGTGCTGGAAGTTTAGGGAGGATGTGTGGAAAAACTTTTTTACCCAGAGGGTGGTGAGGGTCTGGAATACGCTGCCTGGGAGGGTCGTGGATGCAGGTTACCTCACATCCTTTAAAAAGTACCTGGATGAGCACTTGGCACGTCATAATATTCAAGGTGCCAATTTATGGTAAATGGGATTAGATTGGTAGGTCAGGTGTTTCTCATGTGTCTGTGAAGACTCGAGGCTACGAAGGGCCTGTTTTGCATTTTGGTTCTGTGATTCTTTGTGAGAGAGATAACGAGAGAGAGAATAGTCTCTCTGTGCCTAACATGTGTCAACTTAACAGCGATTGGTCCTCATATCCACCATCAGATAGAGACAGACACATTATCAGCGTTTCGATAGAATTTGCGCAAATCACAATTAATAATTGTGTTGCAAATACCGGCTGGAACTATAGAAGGATATACTTGTCTTGAAATAGTTCAGTGAATGATAATGAGTCCTGAAATGATATTGTTGACTGATGAGGGAATTTTGAGCAAGTTGAATTATAATCATTGGAACTTAGAAGATTGGCAGGTTTTCTTTTTGAAACACCGAAGATTCTGAATCTGATCGGTAAAACTAATTTAAGACTGACAGCAGCGAGATTTCACGCGATTCAGCTCCAGCTAATACTGGTCCAGAGGCAGACACATTTCTATCACACAAAGAGGAAAATGGCAGAGAGTGAGGTGAATAGTATCTAAAATGTAACGTTCGATAACCTCTGGAGCTCTCTGGAATAATTCGCCAAAAATTGTTCAATATAACACTAAGTGATTGACAGTTTCAATATGTTTCTATTAAACTGGGTTCTTTGAGATCAGATATTAACTTCTGCGCGGTCACAACAAACACGTAGATTTACTGGGATAAAGGCAACATTCTGCGGATGCTGGAAATCTGAAACAAAATCAAAAAATACTGGGAAACCTCATCAGGTCTGACACCATCTGTGGGGACAAAGACAGTCTTTCTCTGCACAGATATCGTCAGATCTGCTGAGTTTTTCCAGCATTTTTTTTTTTGCTACATATATTCGCTGGGAGGATTGATTTCCTAAACCGGTGAATGAACAGCAAAGATGCTGCAGGGAACGATATAACTTTGAACTTCATACAGGCACCGCACACCTGCCTAAAACTCTGCCCGTTCCACATAGTCCCAGTATTGATGCTCAAGCTGGAGAACATAGACTGAGGGGAGGAGCAAAAGATGTTGCTTCTGTGTCGTCGAATCCAGATAAGCGCTTGCGCATTGCGGTCCTTAAGTTTCTCAGACATAACTGGAAGAGCGCATGCGCATCCTTTCTCCACGATTCCGCCATTGAAAGCTTTTCACTCAGTGACGGGGAGACCTTTCTTTCAAACAGATAGAAATGGAAATATTAGGGCCCGGGTAAGCGACTGAACAGCGTTCTGATTCCAGCAGTCACCGGGTTGTCAATGTAGACACAGAAATCATCATTGACTCGGGGTAAGTTCGAGGAGACCCGCGGGCTGTTTGTAAGAGGCGGAGCGAAGCGGGAGTGAGTTCCGGGATTTGGAGTGAGCGGGTGGATGGTGAGAGGCCTTTCTGGGGCTGTGTGTGGCCCTGCTGAGGGAGACTGAACCTGAGGAAGCTGCAATTGAAATCTATTGGGATTTTCTCTCCTCAATGCTGTAATGTATACTCCTACTATATCTGCTGATTCATGCAACTTGTCGGCATTTGGACAGTGAAGAGTGGAAACAGGCGGACAGTGAGGATGGGGAACAATCATCTAAATATCACCTATCGCAGGGACCAGCTTTTCAATTGATAAGTGTTATAGAAAGATTGTAGCAGCGGCTGTTAGTTTCAGTTGACGGCTCTTACAATGGGAGCTGGAGATTGGAACCTGACCTGCATCAATGTCTCTGTCTCCTCGGGTAGTGACATCCTTGGATCAGAACAGGTCAGGATTGTTTCTGAATGTCACTCAATTGTTGGAAAAGTATCAAAGCAGGGTGCTGAAGTGGAATCAGACATTGTACTATTTTATTTTTCCTTATGATTTGTAGACATTATAAAAAATGATTCTCAGTTAACAGTTTACTTTGATCTAAGTTCTTTCAAATGCCTCCGCTGATCTTGAGCTACAAGAGGTGTCTTTCTTCCTCTAGGCAAGTACATGAAGGGATCTGTTTCAAGCTGATGATTGCCCCACCCAAATTAAAATGCAGGCGTCTCCTTCTAACTGACAGTAGGTATGATATTACTCACAGAATGCTGAGATACAGACAGAACATCATTTCCACCATCACCACGAACTGTAATATTCACAGTCAAATTGAAGTCATACCGATTACATTTGCCCAATTCAATAGTCAAACACTCAGAGGTGCACGGGGTTGAGGAGATGGTTGGAACAATCAGAATACACTCCTACTCAGTACCTCTGAATGGCAGGTCCACTAATTTCAGTCCAAACTCACAGCCATTATCAGATTGAAGTGTACTCCATGCATGTCACAGGAATGGACCATTGGCTGCAATTTAAATATCAGTTAATAAAGCTGATTGAAATTTACACAATTAATCAATGAATGTACCCAACATTCAAAAGCAACACATTACATTTAATACCAAGGATCTCATACAATATCATACTTTTATTTTATTCATTCCTGAGATGTGGACTTTGCAGGCTGGGCCTGCATTTAATAGCAAATGAGAAGGCAGAGGTGAGCTGATTTCTTGAACCACTGCAGTCCCTGTTGTGTAGGTACACCCACAGTTCTGTGGGATCGATTTCCAGGATTCTGCCTCAGCAATAGTAGCATATTTCCAAGTCAGAAAGGTGAGTGCCCTGGATGGGAACTTCCAGGTGATGGTATTTTCATCTCTCTGCTGCCCTTCTCCTTCAGGGTCAACATGGCTAATTATGCCATTGTCACTGACCTCTTTGTAGCCTTTGTTAGAATTGAGTGTCTAGCTAGGGCATTTCAGATGGCATTTAAGTGTGAGTCTGGAGTCACATGTACAATGATGACAGATTTCCTTCTCTAAAGGTTATTAATAAACCAGTAGGTTTTTTTTTTACCACAATCGACAATGGTTTCATGGTGATCATTAATTCAAATCATGCTTTTATTGATTTCAAATTCCATGATCTCCCGTGGCAGGATTCAAACCCAGAGCATTACCATGTGTCTCCAGATTACCAGCCCAATGTCAATACAACTATGCCATGCTCAGGATTCCGATACTGACACAAACAACAGGAAAATGAATCACACTGACATATCACAAAATTACAGATACAGAATAAAATCTGCACATCCACATACCAGTAACAGATAGGCAATGAGTAAAATATGCATGACATGTCAGAAACAATCAATGTAAGATGCATCTTCACAATTCAGGCAGAGGCATGTGCAGAATGGTAGCCACAAGTGCATTACAGAGTGTCAAAGACACAGAGTAAAGCCCAGAATCAATTACAAACATTTATAAAATAAAACACACAGTCACACAGCAGCAAATAACTAGGTGCATTTTGAAATCCCTGTGCACAGATAGGGAATGAATAAACCCCATCGTAAGATGTTAAAAAGTCAAAGATTCAGTGTGATCACACATTCACATATTGTAATATCAACAGTGCACAAGAAGAAATTTCTCCCATAGGACAGTGTGCCAGGTGAACACACACACACACACACACACACAAACACACATGCACAGACACACACTCACCAGCAACCTCATAATGATATAACATTAGGCTACCATCTCCCCTTGTGCATCAGGGACAAGGTTCTGATTCGCCAGCTAAAATAATGATGCAGCTCTCTGCTTCGAATGGACATGGGCACATTATTGTTCAAAGAACACAGCAGAACAGCAGTTCCTCATCACAGAGAGCAGGACTCTGATTCACTTTGATCTTAAGTTTCAGTTAGAGGTGTCCAATGCAACAGTCAAATACAACAGGAGAGAGATAGTATTTATCCCCAGTTCACACTCACTGAGCATCACAGAATGGTCGGTCCATCAATCTCACTCCAAAACTACTAATATTATCAGATTAACAGGCAGCTCATTAATTTCAGAAGAGTGCAGTCTTAGCCACAGATAGACCAACTGACTGAAATGCACAAAATTATCCTAATAATTTATTGTGGGATCTCAAAAAGAACAGATTGAATTTCCCCTCCAAAAATCTCATGCAAAATCAGGAATAAAGAAAAATGTAATTTTAATTAATACAGCATGAATACCCAATACATGCCAGGTCAATATTCTAACTGTGATTCAAAATGTTAAATCATTACAAAATGAATCAATCAGGTATGACATACACAGCATGTGAGTTCAAGTGTCTCGTTATCATTCAAAAATACTTTTGCCAATTTGAAGCCTGAATGCTACACTTTAGCTGACTCAAAACAAATGAATAAAATCTGTCTTTGAGAAATGAATTTTTAATACTTAAAGCCACATCAGAGCCGGGAAACAAACTGGATTAATGCATTGAACAAATAGTTTTCACAAACATGCATGGGATACATATTATTTACAGAACTTAACTGAGATTTAGGGAATTAATTTCAGAAAAACTGACATTCACAGTGTAGATACTTAAATTTCACTAAAATTAATTTCAAAGCTGCATTCTGTACCAGAGAAATTCTAATGGCAAATGATCCCTGCACACTCCCACGCGAACACTCACACACTCGCAGGCTCATGCAATAACACACAGACAAACATGCAAGGCAAACACACACACTCATAACATACTAATATCACATATGCACACACCATCTGTTAAATACAAAGACAATCAAGCACCTAAACATGCACAGGCACACAAACTTACACACTGCCCCTCACACACACACAAGCACACACACTCGCACAAACACACATATGCATTAACAAATGCACACAGAAACAAACTTGCACTTTCTCTGCCACACACTCATGCAAATGTTCACAAACATGGTCACCTAGAGACACAAACACTCATACTCAAGCACACAAATACTATGAAACACGGAAATGGAATGGCCAAAAGTTCATGAATGTCAAACATGGACTTACATACACATACACACAGCACACACTGACACACACAGACAAGAAGCATCTTGTCAGTACATACATGGAATTTTGACAATACATTCCTGCACCTGCATACTTGTTCTCAGTGATTGGTGTGCATGGGAACCCAGCTCCCTTTTTCGTTGCACATTTCCTAATCTATCACCATTTATATAATACTCTGCCATGCTGTGTTTTCAACTGATGTGGATAACTTCACACTAATAGGTGGTGGTTCAGAGGAGCTTTACTAGATAGTTACGTGGAATAAGTGGGTTTTCTCATAAGGAAATGATGTACATACTGGGTTTGCTCCACTGGGGCTTAGAAGAGTGAGGGGTGATTGATTGAATTATACAAGATCCTGAATGGCCTTGAGAATGTGGACATCAAGAGGATGTTTCCAGAAATAGGGGTCACTCTTTTTAAAGTAGAGGTCACCCTTTTTGGGGCAGATTGACGATATTTTTTTTCTCGCTCCGGGGGTTGTGTGACTTTGGAAATCTCTGCCTCAGACAGTGATGGAGGTAGGGTCATTGAGAGTTTTTTGGCAGAGTTAGATAGATTCTTAATAGGTAAGTTAATCAAAGGTTATCGGGGTTAGATGTTTTTATGGGAATTGAAACCCAAAGAGATCAGCCATGATCTTACTCAATGGTGAGACTGGCTCGAGATGCCAGATGGTCTACTTCTGTTCCTATTTCTTCTGTTCTTATGTTGTAATCGACATTCTAAAGCATCTGCCTTGTGTTTACCCACTCAATCATCTTGTCTAAATTGCCTTGAAAGATCTTGGAATCCTCCTCACCACTGACATTCCCACCAAGTTTCATGTTGTCAGCAAACCTGGAAATAATATGTTTGGTTTTCTCAGGCAAATTATTGTTATAGATTGTGAATAGCTGGGGCCAAAACACTGATCCCTTCACTACTCCATGGAGTCATTGTCTATCACTCCAAATAAGATCCATTGATTCCTACTCTTTGTGTCCTGTCTGCTAACCAATTCTCAATCCATGCCAATATATTAATGCCAATCCCATGTGCTTTCATTTTCCACAATAACCTCTATTGTGGGATTTTATCAGAAGCTTTCTGAAAATCCAAATCCACCACATCCACCGGATTTTCCTTATTTCTCCTGCTGGTGGAATCAATAACACACACGCAGACTTGAAAGGGTCAGGTCCAAATAAAACTGAGGCTTACATACCAGAGTCTCTCATCTACAGGTTAAATGGAAGACTATCATGTGAGAAGTGGTTAATAAAAAAAAACTCATGCAGAATTGGATAGGTACAGAATGAAGCAATAAATCGATTTCCTAAACTGATGCGGACCGATCAGCTGGCACCTTCATACACTGGAAACTGCCAGATAGAGAGAAAAGTCCAGTCAGTCATAACAGAGAGTACATAATAACATAACATTAACTGAGAGAATGAGTAAATCTTAGTTTGGCTTAAAATGGATTAATAGGGATAGAATGTAGGTGACACTCATACAAAAGAACTGATAATTTGAAGGTATCTTCACATTTAAATGTCAGAAACTGAGAGGTAGACTCAAACACACGATGACCCATTTGACACTGAATAACCCAATGTAATATTCACATTCACACACCACACACATTCCAAACGTTGACAAATGCCAAGAAAAACCCATATTTTCATGGAAGTTATGAACAGATGCATTGCTGAATAAAAACTCACATTCGCATGCTACATACTGACGAATAGAGGGGGAGAGAAAATAAAAAAAATACACCCATCTCTTCCAAGCAACGAACTGCTACATAATAAAATAAATGCCCACACTCCAGAAATTCACAGGGGCTGTCTAACACCGGCACCCATTTACCAGGAACTGACAGAGATCATGGTAAAAGTCATTTTTACACACCCTGGAGAACTAGAGAGACCGGAGGGATGGGGGTTTGCGGTGGGGGTGAGCTGTTGGTGTGGAATCTGATTCACGTACCTGAATAAGCACACAGCTGTATAGAACTCAACATCAAAAAACTGGTAAGTAACCAAAAAGACACAGTCTCTTATGTCAAAATATCTGACAGGTATTGAATAAAAAGCGCACTCACACAGCAACGGTCAACACGCGCAGTGACAGGAAACTCAAAGACCGTCAATTACAGGTCAATATCTATCTTCCTTGCTTGAAAACAACAAATATGGCATAAAACACATACATGAATCCCAGTGACCGAGAAATACCCAGTTAGGGTGAATATTGCATTACAGAAGCCATCAAGTGCAGAACAAAACACATTGTGATGATCTGTATGGAGCGGAAGCAGTTGGCCGCTGTCGTAGTCTTTTTAACAGAGATGAGCTTGGCCAGGTTCACGTGCAGCATCAGGCCCATTGTTTTCTAGATGTTTGATCAGAAAAGGCCAGATCCAAGTTATAGTGAACCGCTGCCATCTCCTGGCAGAGGATGATCTATGCAACAACATACGGATGCAGCAGAAGCACTTTAAATTGGATGATGGAATGGGGAAATGACAGAATCATATATATGCAATGAAGTATATCAATCAAATTCAAAACTGCAACAGTCTATAGTGTGATGTGTTCCTGCATGCAGATGGTGTAGCGTAGGATAGAGTCTGATGTTCAGACAAGGATTAACATATCTGCCCTACAAGCAGTTGACCATAGTTTGATAACCGCCTGTTGCAGTGGATGTATATTGATCAATCTGTCAATGCAACTCAGAGAATGAGTCCCTGCACAGAAGGATAATGATAAAAAAAAGATCATTTAGGATGATCATTCATGCGTTTCCAATGTGAAATTCGGCTTCGGTGTGCTGCCGAATTCATAAAGCAGATATTGACAAGTACATTGAATAGCATAACAGCACTCTCATAGGTGGGAGTGTCAGATACAGAAGAAAGCTAGATTCCCGTAACCGGGGCAGACCCTTACACTGTAAAAACCCAGAAACATGCCAGATATAGAGAGCGGAGTAGAATAAAATCATTTTTCCATATCCGACTTTTCAAAGTAGGAAGAGATTGAGTACAGAGAAATCCAATGTTATTAGCTAGAGCAAAATCACACCTCAAAATGTATCGAAATCTGTAAGTTGCTGATTAAAATATAACATCCCGTAGCAAAGACCAAGAGATACAGCTGGCGGAGATGTGGGGATTGTAAGGGTCGTGGGAGGTCTAGGCTTACACACTGAATTGAAAGCTGCAATGTGAACAACACACTCAAGCAACACAGGCTGACATATTCACAGCAAAATCGACAATGACCGACAAGATGTGTGCAGGCATAGAGAATAGTCATACAAGAATATGATCAGCATAGAGTGAACCACACCTTCTTATAACAGGGATTGACAGCAAATGATTAGATTCTCACTCATTTAAACATAACCTGACTTTCAGCATTATTTTTCCATGCTCACAATTCTGACCCTGATGCAAACAACAGGGAAATGAATCACACTGATATATCACAAAATTACAGATAGAGAATAAAATCTGCACATCCACATACCTGTAACTGAGGGGCAATAAGTAAAATATGCATTCTCTGTCAGAAACAATGAATGTAAGATGTATGCTCACAAATCAGGCACAGACAGGTGCTGAGTAATAGCCACAAGTGCATTACAGACAGTCAAAGATACAGAGTAAAGCCCAGAATCAATTAAAAACATTTATAAAGCAAAACTCACAGTCACACAGCAGCAAATAATTAGGTGCATTTTAAAACCCCATTCACAGAAAGGAAACGAATAAATCCCATGTTAAGATGTTAAAAAGTGAAAGATACAGTGTGACTCCACATTCACATATCGTTATATAATACTGCAGAAGGAAGAATTTTCTCCCAAAACTAAAGATGGGCAGGTAAATGCACACACACACACACACACACACACACACACACAAGCACACAAACTCACCTGCAATCTCATAATGATATAATTTAGCGCCACCAACTCCCCTTGTGCACTAGCACCAAGGTATCGATTCCTCATCTAAAATAATCATGCAACCCTCTGCTTCGAATGGACATAGGCAAATTTATTGCTCAGAGAAGGAAAAGAACAGCAGTTCCATGTTTAAATCTGCAAAACAGCCGGGAAACAGCAATAGATTAATGCATTGAAGAAATAGATTTCACACATATGCAAGGGATACATATGAAGTACAGATGGAATCTACACATGTATAATAATGGAGTCATCTACACAGAGCACAAATTTGAGGTACACAATCAGTACAATAACTGAGATATATGGAATTAATTCCAACGCAGCTGATGGTCAGAGGGTAGACACTTAAATTTCATTAAAATTAATTCCATAATTGCATTCTGTACCAGAGAAAGACAAATGAGAAATGGGGCCTGCACACTCCCACACAAACACACACTCGTAGGCTCATGCACTAACACACACAGACACAAATGCAAAGCAAACACACACTGACAGACACTCATACCTAAACACACTTGCGCAAGATCTCTTGCACACATACACAAACACACACACACACAAACTTAAACACAGGCAACCACAGGATCTCACACACACTTACAAACACACATGCATAAACAGATGCACACAGTAACAAAATTGCACTTGTTTTCCCACGTACACACTCGCTGATATTCACAAACATTCACACCTACAGACACTCGCACATACACAAGAACATGAAAACACTGAAGCACAGAAATGCAATGGCCAAAAGTTCATGAATGTCAATCATTCACACAAACACAAACACACACACAACTTCTGTGATTATATACACAGACCTTTGACAGTAACTAAGCAAATAAGTGCTTGGTTGGTAGCTGAGGAGCAGATATTATTCATACACATACACAGCTGCAAATTTGCAGGAACATATACATTGCAATTAAACTGTTGACACTTAGTCAAATGTAACAAGATAGTGAGACACAACTGATTAGTTTCAGGTTAAGATTCTGTTCCAGTTACCTAAGTTACAAAAATAGAAAAATAAAAATCACTAATAACACACAAAAATAAGTCACATTCACATAAATACGGCTGACATAAATAATACACATACAAGACACTGATAGATATAAAATAATTTTCTTCTGGACATTCAAGAGATAGAAAGTTATTGAGTGAAATCACACTCAAATATTAGTAGCTGACTGACATGAAATAAAAAAAAACTGACTATAATGGAAAATGGGAGACATTAGTGGAAATACATTTCAGAAAACAAAAATATATTAAAATCTAACTTACGAAATACATATTGACTAGTAGAGGGAAAAAATGAGCACCTAAACTATTTACCTTCTATCCTGAGATTGTGACCCCTTGTTCTAAACCCCCAGCCAGAGGAAACTTCATCCATGCATCCAAATCGTTTTACAAATGTATCGTTTTACAAATGTGCCGGTGGGATTTTCAATATTGAATAAAAAAAAGGATTGGAATCTCTTAAATTGGAGTCTTGAACTTCCATTTGATGTCAGTTACATGAAACTCCACGGTCCCAATTAGAAACTAACAGATACAGGTAAACTGCAGACCAGACAAATTAGAGAGAGGTTGAGTGAAAATTACATTCTTAGACTGAAAACTGAATTAGCGATTAGGATTTCAGTGCGATTTATCTTTTGATTTATTTTTTGGCGGTAGTTTCAAATATGAAATAATTAAACGGTTAGTAACTGACGATTTGGCGCACTTTCTTTCCGAATTCAATTTCGTAACGAATCCAGATTGGTGAGTCAAGCAGAGATCTGATTGGCAATATGAAGAATCTGACGATTTTAATACGAACATGACACTTAACCAATCAGCTGTGAGCGCACCACCATTCCTCCTGAGGGTATAAGAGAACTGAAAGAAGGCGGATATCAGCATTCTCTGTGAAAGTGCGTGTGAGATTGTTATAATGTCTGGAAGAGGAAAGACTGGTGGGAAAGCTCGGTCCAAGGCCAGGTCTCGCTCCTCCCGGGCCGGACTGCAGTTCCCGGTGGGCCGCGTTCACAGGCTGCTGAGGAAGGGTAACTACGCTGAGCGTGTGGGTGCTGGAGCCCCGGTCTATCTGACCGCCGTGCTGGAGTACCTGACGGCTGAAATCCTCGAGCTGGCCGGCAACGCGGCCCGGGACAACAAGAAGACCCGCATCATCCCCAGGCATCTGCAGCTGGCCGTCCGAAATGACGAGGAGCTGAACAAGCTGCTGGGAGGGGTGACCATTGCTCAGGGCGGGGTGCTGCCTAATATCCAGGCCGTGCTGCTGCCCAAGAAGTCCGGGGCCTCTGCAGCCACCAAGACCAAGTGAAGCGACCATTCTTTAAGCCGAGAACCCAAAGGCTCTTTTCAGAGCCACTCACTGAATCAGTGAAAAGGGCGACCTGTTGTCTATCCGGATGTGCGATAACATCCCTATCGATTCTGAATGACATTACATTTCAAATGCGATCTGTGAAAGCGCTGGTTACAACGAGACGCTGGCGCTGTTGCCTTATCCAGACATCAGGAGTCTGCTGCATCTATATATGACCAATTGTCAATGTTCAGAAAGACGTTCTTTAATAATTAAGTCATCCCATTTCTAATTCAATGATGTGAAATTACATACAATTGTAAACAGAATCAGATCCAAACCCCAAATACAGCAGAGGGAGGGAACCGGCTAAACAAAATGAATGAAAATAAATTGTCGCTCTGACAATTAGGAGCTGGAGCTTTTAATAAGAAATCGCTGCTCTTTCTCTGAACGACTAGGCGGCGTTTTAAAAGAGCCTTTGTGGCATGTGAAACTGAATCCGGGTTTTAGTGCATGTGTGAACATTCCGATCGCTTCGCAATGAAAACATTCCTGATGATATCTGTGAACGAATGGGTTAGAGTGAGACGCATCCTGCTAGCACTGTTACATCTTACTGACATCAGTTAGTATGTGCTGCATCTATTTATGCCCAAACTCTTCTATTAGGGAAAACGTTCCCAAATCATTAAAACAATCGCCTTTGAAATGACCCCAGATAGTCTGAAACATCCGGTAAAGGGAACAAAGGTCAGTTACCGGGTGACAAAGTGAGGAAAATAAATTGTAGGCCTGAGAGGCTAAAGTGCTGGTGTGGTTAAGAGATGGCAGCTCTTTCTCTGACCGACTTGGTGGCTCTTAAAAGAGCCTTTGTCGCACTTGGTGATGAGGTGGGGTGTTTAGGCGCGCTCCCCGCGGATACGGCGCGCCAGCTGGATGTCTTTGGGCATGATGGTGACCCGCTTGGCGTGGATGGCGCACAGGTTGGTGTCCTCAAAGAGCCCCACCAGGTAAGCCTCGCTGGCTTCCTGCAGGGCCATGACGGCCGAGCTCTGGAAGCGCAGGTCGGTCTTGAAGTCCTGAGCGATCTCCCGCACCAGGCGCTGGAAGGGCAGTTTGCGGATCAACAGCTCGGTGGATTTCTGGTAGCGGCGGATCTCCCGCAGAGCCACAGTGCCGGGCCTGTAGCGATGGGGCTTCTTCACGCCGCCCGTGGCTGGAGCGCTCTTGCGGGCAGCTTTGGTCGCCAGCTGCTTGCGGGGAGCTTTCCCTCCAGTCGACTTGCGCGCTGTCTGCTTGGTCCTGGCCATGATAACAAACGCTGTGAAACACAGACTCTGAGAATGATGAAGCCGCTCTGTGTCTGTCTATTTAAGACATTGTCCGTCACCTCCCTCCTGTCCTGATTGGATGCAGCGCAATCCCGCCGAGAAATTTGAAAAGAGCAGCGGGGCTGCATGGATTTCTGGGCCCTGATTGGTGGAGCAGCAACTGACAGTTCATCAATTTCAAAATGCGCGCCAATTTCAGAGGGACGAGTAACTGAAATTAAAATAAACCTAGTTTGAAGGCCGTTGAAATAAATTTCAATTGTTAAATATCACCTGGTATCAGTGTTTGAGAGTCCCATTACGTTCGTAGATCCGACGTCCTGCCTCTGAACACGAATTAAATTCTCATTCATTCCCTGATCAGTTTACAGCAGACTGGATAAAACCCCTATTGATGGGCGAAATTTTGGGTCTCACATATAAAACTGATCAACTTTATCGGTTTCTTCATGTCAAAGCGCTACTGATGTTAAAAAGAGAATGGTGTAGCCCGTGTGTCTAGTATATAATGGGTGGGGGAGGCGTTGTGTGTGGGGGTTTTGCGCACCCTTCATGTTAACCATTTGTATCTCCAATTTTATGTATTTGAACTATTTTCCACAATATGCATAAATGTATCTTCACAGTTCAAACCATGCACCAAAAGCAGAACTTGCGTTCGGCTTGGGATGCAGAATCGAGGTGATTAACAGGATTATATGTTTCACTCAGTAAATCGGAAATATTCTGTGTCATGCTTGCTGGAATGTCTGTTTTAAACATGCTCCGCGGCACGGGCCACTCAATTTTTGCCTTGCATTGCTGTGTAAATTCGGATTCTTTCATTGATCGTTCTGAAACAGGCCAGAATAAAGCTTTGTTCAGTGCTTACTGGAACTAGACAACATGCTGCATCGATACAGGCTGATTCATATAAAGATCGTATACAGGTACCTCCCAGGCCCTGTCATGTTTCAGAGACTCAGGAAGAGAAAGCGAAGAAAAAAGACACGTTGAAAATGGTGCGAATAAGCGAGAATTATGTGTCTCAAAATAGCTGCTCCTGATCAAAATATAATAAATGATGTCCTTTTATCTAGTGAACTCGGTGTTAGTTTGGGAGCTGTCAGCAAAGCTTGGAGTTGTGCTTCAAGAAATAGAAAGGAAGTGAATTACTGAAAATCGAACTAAAATAAAGTATGAAACCTTGTGTGACTCACGAGAGTATTGTGAATGGAAAATGCGCAGCTGGGAAAGATGTGTTTATATAAAACTACATCTCGGTTTCCCTCTGCCGCTCGAAGGTCTCCGCTCTCAATGTGAGGTTGTGGGCGGCTCTTAGAAGAGCCTTTGGGTTTTGTTATAGAGTCGGGTCGATTTGTTCAGCCGCCGAATCCATAGAGAGTGCGGCCTTGGCGTTTCAGAGCGTAAACCACATCCATGGCGGTGACCGTCTTCCGCTTGGCGTGCTCGGTGTAGGTGACAGCATCCCTGATCACATTCTCCAGGAAAACCTTCAGCACCCCGCGGGTCTCCTCGTAGATCAGGCCCGAAATACGCTTGACACCGCCACGGCGAGCCAGGCGGCGGATGGCCGGTTTGGTGATGCCCTGGATGTTATCGCGAAGCACTTTGCGGTGCCGCTTCGCTCCACCTTTCCCCAGTCCTTTGCCTCCTTTCCCTCTACCAGACATGATGCTTCTTCAGTCAAATCGCTGCTGAATGAGTGGGGAACTGCTTCACGTTCCGCTTTTATACAGCCCGCCCCGACCTGACTGAGAAAGGGAGAGTTAAATAGAGAGAGAGAGAGAATGAGATTGAGAGAGAGAGAGTGAGAGGCGGGGCGAGACAGCTTGAGTGACAGTTAGGGCAAAGTTTCTGGTAAAACAGCCCCTCCTCCTCCCTGCCCGAAATACTTTTATTTATCAATTTCTGAAGAGAATTGTACAAAAATCTGTAAAAGTAACTGAAATACTTCAACATCATAAACCAGCTAGTTAGATAATCGGAGGTATGAAATTCAAACATCTCAGTAAAATCCCCAAGCCCTCGATAATACATTTATATTAAGAGTCAAATTCTGCATCTATTTCAATCCCTCTTCCATTCTATACCAACACAACTCTAGACTCGCCCCCGACCCCTCCCTTCCACACAGCCAGAAGGGATTGATAAATTCGCTAACATCCCTTCCAACAGAATTAGAGAAACAGGTATGGGCATTAGTTGTGAGGCGGACTTGGGAGCGATGCTCACCCTATTGCTGACTCTCACCCTGAAAATGTGAACAAAGAAAAGATAAACATTGAATACGCTCTGACACATTCCGTTAGGGAGCTGTAAGGTCATCCCTGAGTTTTATTGCATAGTTGGGGAGGGGTCGAGTGGAGAGTGTGTCAGTGAGTGAGCTGGCATATAGGATTTACGTTGGAGGAAAACGAAACATTTCCATCTGAAATCTGCTCCCAACTCCGAGACAGGGATCAAATGATCAGGGGATCAGCTCTTTCATGTGAAATGTGGGTGGCTCTGAGAAGAGCCTTTGGGTTTCAGAGGTTTACAACTTTCTTGGGACCTTTCCCTTTTTTCCTGCCTTTGCTTATCTGGATTTGGGCTTGGCCCTCGCTTTCGCCACTTTTTTGACGGCCGTCACCTTCTTGGCAGGAGACTTTTTCTTGGGGGCTGCTTTCTTCACCGGCTTTTTTGGAGTTGCCGCCTTCTTGGCTGCTGCTTTCTTCGCTGGGGATTTCTTAGCTGCTGCTTTCTTCGCTGGGGATTTCTTGGCTGCTGCTTTCTTGACTGTAGTTTTCTTGGCCGCTGCTTTCTTTGCTGTCACCTTCTTGGCTGCCGCTTTCTTCACTGGAGATTTCTTGCCAGCTGCTGCCTTCGCCTTCTTCCCCACTTTCCCCGGGGCTGTGTTCTTAGGGACTTTGAAGGATCCCGAGGCGCCGTGCCCTTGACCTGAACCAGGAAGCCATTCGTCACATTCCTCTTGATGCTTTGCTTGATCTGGGAGCCGAGTTTATCCACATCCAGCCCTTTGCCGCGCAGCGCCTTCTTGATGGCGGGCAGCGACATCCCCTTGCGATCGCTGCAATCCGCCACAACCTTGAGGATCTGCTCGCCCAGCTTGGGACCGGCTGCTGCGCTCCGGGGAGCCCCCTTCTTCTTCTTGGGAGTCTTGACCTGGGCGGCGGGAGCGGCTGGAGGAGCCGTTTCGGCGGCTGCGGTGTCGGTCATGTTTCGGGACTCTGCACAATAAAGTTTCTCTGTCAATGTGAACGGGGTGAGAAATGAAGCCGCTGGTGGCTGCACTGAGCGACTTAAAGGCAGCGAGCGGACGGGGCGGAGACAAGCTGCTGTCAGCTCTAGGCTGCTGCTGCCTCTCTGTGTTTCTCTCTCCTCACAAACTCCCCAATTCCATGGAAATTCCGGCTCTCCAGTGTCCCAGACTAAATCCGTCTTATCTCTGACATTGTAATGTTTGCTGTCGAAAATATTTTTCGCGAACAGAGGACTCCAATTTCGATTAATGCCCTATTTACTGCGGCTCCTTCACTCGATCGCAGACATGTCCTCTACTTTTAGACTGAAATCTAGAAAACAACACAGAAATGCTCTTGAAATCTCACTTTGGGGTTACGCTATGGAATAGGGGGAATTTTTGAATGGAAAATATTTTTACTTTAGGCAAGCGGGACTCGGAAATCTCATGATCAGAACGGACAGACAAACACAGTTTCATTCCTCTGACTAGCTCGCCACTCCCAAAACTCTGTTACACAACATTCACATCTCCATCTCCACAGGCTGAAACTACTATCTAATGTATGTGTCTCAGGAGAGAATTGCCCCCCTTTTCGAATTTTGCTCGTATTTCTGTTAATTTGCAGTAGGTTTTAAATTCAGAAAAAAAAAACATTTAACATTCTGAAGCATGGGACCCGGAGACTCTCTGATTCGATGATTCCGTGGAACAGCCAATCACATGTAATTATAGGCAATTATCTGAATAGCTCACATCAAGATGTTTATTCCAGGTGACAATATAAATTATCTGCTCCCGGTCCCTCCAGATCTCTCTGGTTAAGTTGCTCCTCTTGAACTGACAGGTCACAATTTCACAGTTTGCAATGTACCCCAATCTCAACAACCAGAGCGGGCCAGTTATTTATGAATATGCACTCGCGGATAGTCTCGTTCCTGGCAGGGACAGAAATTTTCAAAACACACTTCGATTTTTTTTTTATTAGAGATAATCAAATGAAATATCAGAGCTGAATTTCTGAGAGGGAAGAGAACACTGATGGTCACTCATATCATTGGAGGACGGATCACAGCGTCAGTAACATTCACAGCACCAGAAGTTGAGAGGGGTGGGGGGCCGAAAAGGAGCAACATTGAATTGAGAGAGAGGGAGCATGAGTGAGAGAGAAATGGAGAGTGGGAGAGAGAGGCAGACAGAGGGAGAGAGTGGCACACACACAGATAGGCTAGTGCTTTTGGACAAGTTTAAATAAATTCGGCAGGGGGAGGGAACACAGAGTGTTAGCAGAATAGGGACACATCATAATCCAGTAAAACAATAAAGTCACAGAAAGTATAGCTGCAATAAGCTTCGGGGGAGTAATGAAAGGCTAGATGGCCTCTACTTTAGCGCCAGGGGTGTTGCAGGTAAAACAGATGAGTTAAGGTTGCCGATTGAGAGGTGGAATTGTAATATAGTAGACATCACTGCATGTGGTTGAGGGAAGGGCAGGATTGACAGCTCAACATTCCGGGATATAGCATCTTCAGGTGAGACAGGGGAGGGGTTCAGATAGCAAGTGGCGTTTTGTTAGCTGTTAAGGCGTCAGTTACTGCAGTGAGGATGTATCTAATGAAGCTTTTGGCTGGAGTTTAGGATTAAAATAGGTCATCCACATTATTAAGTGTTGAATATAGCACCCCAGTTACTCAGCGGGAAATTGAGGAGCAAATACCAGCGCAACTTTGGGTGGTGTGTCAAAACAATAATAAAGGGTAATTATATTTAGTGATTTCAACTTTCCCAAGATTAATTGGGATAGAAATAGTGTAAAGGGGTTTGACGGAGTTGTTTTCTTGAAATATGTACAGGAGAACTTTGTAAGTCAATATGTCGAGATTCCAACAAGGGATGGTGCAGTGGTGGACCTAATTCAGGGGACTGAAGCTGGACAGGTGGCTGAGGTGGTGGTGGGCTAGCTTTTCAGTGATAGCGACCACAACATGGTACAGTTTAAGTTTGTTATGGACAAAGAAATCGACAAATTGTATGGAAATGTTTTGGACTGGGAGAAAGTGGATTTTAGTAAAATAAGGCAGGATCTGGTCAAGGTAGGCTGGGAACAGTTACATGTGCGAAAATATACAGTGGAACAGTGGGGAGTGTTCAAACAGAAAATGGGAAGGGTACAGGCTCAACATGTTCCCTCTAGGGTGATAGGAAGGAGTAACAAGCCCAGAGAACCATGGACAACCAGAGATATTCAGGTTATGATGAGAAGAAAAGGGAGGATTTTAGCAGGTACAAGGGAAGCAAATCAGCAGAGGCATTAGTGGATTAAAGACAGTACCGGGTGGAGCTTAAGAAAGCAATTAAGAGAACAAAGAGGGGATATGAGAAAGCTCTAGCTGGGAAAAGTAGGGAAAATCTGAAGCTATTCTATAAGCAGATCAATGGGAAGAGGATAACCAGGGAAAGAGCAGGGCCCATATGGGACCAAGGGAGCAAACTATGGGTGGAGCCA